>NC_053433.1:85005268-85305268 GCF_007990345.1 Gossypium hirsutum | reverse complement strand
GGCACTAAGTGTGCGGGCAATAAGTGTTCACGGTTGTGAGATTGGCACTAAGTGTGCGGGCTTGAAATGCATGGCACTAAGTGTGCGAGTTTAAAGTACATGGCACTAAGTGTGCGTGGTTGATTATTAAGCACTATGTGTGCGAACCCACTATATATATATTTTCTATCAATTATTTATATTAAGGGTGCGACCTTACCGAGTCGATTTCGGATAGCGGAAAGGGGTAAGTTCTTGAGTAATAGAGCTTAAATTATGATTTGATTAGATCATGTTTTAAGCAAATCAAAATCATGCTCTTTGTGTGTGGCTATTGAGCCGAAATTGCAAGAATGATAAGTTTCTTGTGTTTGAGTTTTGCTAACGAAAATGAAATACGAATGTGCCATGATTTGTTGTTAAATGTGCATGGTTATTTGAATGATGTCCGGGCTAAGTCCCGAAGGCTTTGTGCTAAGTGACCATATCCGGACTAAGTTCCGAAGAGCATTCGTGCTAGTGATGTATCCGGACTAAGTTCCGAAGAGCATTCGTGCTAGTGATATATCCGTGCTAAACCCCGAAGAGCATTCGTGCTGGTGTTATATCCGGGCTAGGTCCCGAAGAGCAATCATGCTGGTGACGTGTACTCGGGCCTTCGTGCCTAGTAGGCTTCGTGCCGGTAATTTGAGCAAAGTTTAAGTGTTCATTACTATACGAATTGAAATTTAAATGAGATGATATGTTTACAAGTGTACATACATGATGTTTATAGACTTGGTTAAGTCATTTCAATGTGTAATAACGAATGAATAAGAGCACTATGTGTGTGAATGATTAGAGGCACTGTGTGTGTGCGAATTCCTTTAACCGAGCACTATGAGTGCGAGATCGGTCAGTGGGCACTAAGTGTGTGAAGTGGAATTCATGTAAGACCTCGTCTGGGACGAAGGCATTGATTTGAGATAGTGTGTATGACCATGTCTGGGACATGGCATCGGCTCGATATGTGAGAATATGTAAGACCATATCTAGGATACGGCATTGTAAGAGCTATATGTGCCTAATGATTATCCGTAATGATTTCGAATGATTCAACAGGTATATTTAAGATGATAAATTAAGTAAGATCAGAATAAGTGATACAACTTATACATGAATGAAAATGTGGGTTACAAATATGTGGGTTGATGATGTGAATTATACATATTAATATGTGCTTAATATGTGTTTGAGATGCAATTGTGAATTAAATTAAGTGATTATTACTTATGAAATCAAGAAAATGAGATATATGTGCATACTTGTAGAAATGTTTATGTATTTGTTTTAAGATAAGAAAATGATTTTATAAATCGATGCGAAATCAATAATGAATTACAATTGCCATCGATGAGCTAATGTTTATATGAATATAATTCAATAAGAGGACTTTATCCTAAACTATGCATCGGTAGAAATTTTCGGGGACGAAAATCCCTAAAGGGGGGAAGAGTTGTGACACCCCTAATATGACCCTAGTTGGGAAGTGGTTTCGGGACCACTAAACCGAGTCATAAAAATAATTAACCGTTATAATTGATGCTCATTATATGTACATGTGCATGTGTGAAAATTTCATGTTTGAATTTTGTTAATTGTAAGTGAATTTTATCAAATAGGACTTATGTGAGAAAATTTAGAAATGTGCTAGGCAATTGCAAAGTGGCCTATTAATGCATATTGTGAAAATGATGGGTTTGCATGTCAATTTACCCAAATTAAGGCATAGTGGCCGGCCATGCTATGAGTGGAAACATGTCACAAACATGTTATGTTAGTGATGGATGTTAGGAACAATAAAATAAGGAGTATGGGATACAAAATATATGCCTTTTATATTAATAAACTAAATGTTAAATGAATAAATAATATGAAATATGAACATATATTAAAAGAAATGGGTGATAAAAACAAAGTTGGTTCATCTTTTTCTTCTTCTCCATTGCCGTGAGTAGAAAAGAGAAAGAAGGGAAAAAAAAAAGCTTGAGACACATTTGGCCATTAGCATAGATTGATTCTAAGGTATGAGTTTATGTCATTTTTTTTGAAAACTTGTGAAATTGAGTTTGTATCTTAGTTCTATCTTAAACCAAGAGTTATTCTCTTAGAATTTTTTTATGGAAGCATGTACGGTTTTGTATAGAAAATCCTATGTTTGAAATTTGTTGTTAGAAAAGGGATTAAGAGTACTTAATAGACTCCATGAGGTTAAATTTCATATGAATAGGAAATTGTGAACTTAATTTATGAGCTAGATGCAATCCCTTATAAACCCCACGTTGAATTTTGATTTTGGTCAAAGAATGTGTATTCGACCAAGTTCTTGATGAGTTAAATTTGATTGCTTGAAGCTTTAATTTGTAATTAGTCATTAGGTGAGTTTTAAACTTGTCAAAGTTGATAAATTGGGGGTTTAAATGGCTTGTTTATATTGTTAAGTTGGTTATGGTGATTTCATCAAATGATGGTTATTAATGATTTTGATAAATTGACCAAAGTGTAATGATAAGTGTGAATTATATTGACACGTTGCTCATGATTTTGTTGATTCGGTTATGTCATGTATTTAATGGTGGTGGTATAATGTTTGTGCATTATATGCTAAAATGACTTTAGGCTAAAGTGGTTATTGTGTAACTATTTATATATTTTTATTATGATAGCCGAATGTAACATAAATAAGGATGTGAATAAATTGTAGTTTCAGAGGTTGTTAATGAAGACATGAGTGTGGAAGCATTCGGTCAAAGAAGAATGGTTGTATGAAAGTAAGATTATAAATGTAGTAGTGCCTTGTAAAGTGCGTAAATTACATGACTTTGATAAGTGTTGCTTGTGTTTTGAGACTTATCAATGTTTTTTTTTAAATGTGCCGAATGTGATTTTTTTTGAATAATAGAGATGTGATAAGTTGAATTTGTTTAATTAAGCTCAAGGACAAAAAGGGGCACAAATTTCGGATAAGGGAAAGAGAAAGTAGCTGAATAGTCGATTCGTGATAATTCGATAACATCCGATGTAAGTTTTAAGTGATTAAACGTTGAGTAAATTCAATTATAATAGGACATGATGAGTTGATTTAATAAGATATGATGTGGCCATGATATGTTCTAAGCTCAAATGGTAAGTTCTTAAGTGTTTGAGCTTGGGAATTTAAGGGTAATTTGAAATAGTCTGCTTAGGACAGCAGCAGTAACGTGACTTTAGAAAATCACCATAAATTTATGGATTTGAATTAGAGGCTTAATGAGACATGAAATTAAAGCTTAATGAGTCTAGTTTCTTATAAAAGAAACCGTGAAAGCAAAGGAATTTCCGATAATGAGATACTTAAAGTTGTGTGAGACAGCGCAGAATGACACTGTAATCCTCTGTTCAGTTTTTAGAAAATCATTATAAATTGTACAAAAATGGTTATAAGATAAAATTTATATGCTTAGACTCCTTAATGAGTCTAGTTTCAAATGAAATCAAATAAAACACATTTTGAATTCTGTAAAATGAGAAATTTGATTCGTAGTGAAGAGTGGTCAGATTAGTCAAATAGTGAAATAGGGGAAATTTTAAGAAAAATCTGGTATTGATTGGCCAAACCTAAAATTCTGGAAATTTTATGGATGGAAGATATACGAGTCTATATTCAGGAAAAATTAACGGAAAGTGATTTGGAGTTTTGTGGCTCCAGTTATAAATAATTTAGTGACTATTGCTCAGGAAAAACAGCTTGTGCTGAATTTGAGATTGTGTTGTAAACCTTGATAAACTTGTTTTAGATGCTCATAAGCTATTGATTAAACCCATACGTGAATTCTAAATTGTGATATTGGAAAATGATAGATGTAGATTCAGCCAAGACAGTATGTATACGTGAAAGCATATGTGGTATGTGAAGTATATTTGGATAATTGTGATGTGAATACATGAAAATCTATATTTTGATTTAGGATTCTATGTGATGGATGTGAACATGCATATATGAGATAAGGCCTAATGGCCGATGTGATGAATGTGAAAGTGTATATATGTGATAAGGCCTAATGGCCGATGTGATGAATGTGAAAGTGTGTGAAAGTGTATATATGTGATAAGGCCTAATGGCCGATGTGATGAATGTGAAAGTGTATATATGTGATAAGGCCTAATGGCCGATGTGATGAATGTGAAAGTGTATATATATGTGATAAGGCCTAATGGCCGATGTGATGAATGTGAAAGTGTATATATGTGATAAGGCCTAATGGCCGATGTGATGAATGTGAAAGTGTATATATGTGATAAGGCCTAATGGCCGATGTGATGAATGTGAAAGTGTATATATGTGATGAGGCCTAATGGCCGATGTGATGAATGTGAAAGTGTATATATGTGACAGGGCCGAGTGGCCAACGTGATGGATGTGAAAGTGTATAAATGTGATAAGTCCCGAAGGGCATTTGTGTCAGTACTATATCCGGGTTAAAACCCCGCAGGCTTTTTGCGAGAATATTATCACTGATTAATGTCCGTAAGCTTCGTGCTCGTACTATATCCGAGCTCTAAAGACCCGATGACTACGTGTGGGGATTTTGTCCGGGTAAGACCCGATGATTACGTGTGGGGATTTTGTCTGGGTAAGACCCGATAACTTCGTGTGGAGATTATGTCCGGGTAAGACTTCGTAATAAGAATTGCTTATAAATATATTCAATGCGAAAGGTTAAACAAGTATGTACTCCAAGTTTATATGTGAGCTTGATTTGCACTAAATCATAAGGTAGTTATGTGATGCATACGAGAGCAATCTATGAGACTATTCCTATAATTATGTGACATCGGATCAGTGTGAGAGGTTATGTGAAATCATACGATATATCTATGTCACATGAGCTCACTTTTATGTGAAAGTTTACCTGCCTATTGTATATGATGAGATGTGCATATTCGGTAAAGGGATGGTATGCCCGAAGGAAGAGTGAAATAAAAATACGAACAACTATGTTATAATTTGATTGTTATCTGTTGACACTGCTTAAAACTTACTAAGCATTGTAATGCTTACTCCGTTTACTCTGTTTCCTCTGTTTTATAGATCTCATTTGGAAGCTACAGGCTCGGGGATCATCAGCAACTAGTCACACTATCACTATCCATTGTTTGGTACTGCTACGTTTTGGATTATCTTATGGCATGTATAGAATAGACTAGTGGCGGAAGAATATTTTTGGTTAATGTATATAAGCCATGCGAAAATGGCATCTTTCGAATGTTTACTTAGAGAAGTTTAAATTTTATCCCTGGCTGTGCTTAGTACTTATTTAAATGAATGATCTTTATTTCCAGAAAAAGTTCAAAATTTTACTGTTCTGACATGAGTTACAAGTCCGGTAATGCCCCTTACCTATTCCGGCGACGGTTACGGGATAGGGGTGTTACAACAACTTTCATTTAATTTTTAGTTTTCAGTTTCTTGAGTTTATTTTGTACTTAGATTACTTCTATTTGTATTTCAGTTCTATTTTCATTCTTATTCTTGGGAGAATCTGATTTTTGGATTCATCAACTCTTGTGGATTTCTACGCTTTCAATTATCAATATGGAATTGAGATTCTTCTTAAACTTTATTCTTGATTCATTATTCATGTTTATCTTTTCAATCAAGTTTATGTTGTTTATGGGATCCATGAGGAACTAATCCCCTTATGGGAGATTAGTGAGTGGATATGGGAGTAATTAATTTCTATGTAGGGTTTCTCAATGGGCTAGCTGATTAGGATAGGAAAAACTCAAAATCCTAGGCCTGACAACCCTAGGAAGTCATCTAGGAGGGAATGAACCCAAAATTGGTATTACCTATCCGTGAACACCTTGCTGACTCATTAGTTTAGTAGAAGACCAAGAGATTCTACTAGGTTAACGACTAGTTGATTGAGTAGAACCCGAAATGGGAATTAGTTATGACCATCAAAACGAGTTAGTCTTCCATTCTTAGAATTGATTATGTCATCAAATTAGTTTTCCTTTTTTATTTTAATGCAACTTATTTTCACCTTATAGTTTATCGTAATATAATTTAGTTAGTACTTATTAGATATATTAAAGAGAAGTTATAATTAATTTAGTATTCACCTCCCTTGGGTACAATCCTTAGAGTACTTCCATACTTCGTTGTATAAAATATATTACAAGTTGACCCATATACAAACCGCCAACATTTATATTTGGTTGCATGAATTACACCCTAGACATTAGTATGTCTGGAGGTAGTCAATGAGATTTTACTCTATTCTAAAAGCGTGGCAAATCATGAACAGCACTTGGAGATTGTACTAAGAACTTTGCGAGAAAACAAGTTGTATACCAAATTCAGTAAATGCGAATTTTCGCTAAAGGAAGCCTGTTTTCTAGGTCACATTATCTATGCAAAAGGCATTAAGTTAGACCCTGATAAAATCAAAGTTGCTCTATATTGGATTCCACCAAGAAACATCATTGAGGTATGTAGTTTCCTGAGTTTGGCGAGGTACTACAGATGGTTCGTAAAAGGGTTTGTCATTTTAGCGACACCTCTCATGTGACTATTAAGGAAGACATAAAAGTTTGAGTGGGTGGAGGCATGTCAAAGGAGATTTGACAAGATTAAAGCAGTTTTAACTGAAGCCCCAATTTTAGCTCAATCGGAGTCCAGTATGGAGTGCACTATGTTTACTAAAGCATCCCTAAAGTGGATCGGGATATGTGCTCATGCAAAGAGGTAATGTTGTTGTGTATGCAGCTCTCCAGCTCAAGCTACATGAGAAGAACTATCCAACACATGACTTAGAGCTAGCAGTTATGGTGTTGACACTGAAAATCTAGGACACTATCTCTATGGGGAGAAGTGTCACATGTTCTCAGAGCATAAGAGTTTAAAGTACCTAATTACGTAGAATGATTTGAATCTATGCCAATGATGTTGGATGAAGCTACTAAAAGACTATGATCTAGAAATCGGGTATCATCCTGGAAAGGCCAACGTAGTGGTGGATGCTTTAAGTAGGAAAAGAGTGACAGCTTTGGCATGTAACATCCCGCCCGGAAAAGCCCTAGTATTTAGGTGTTATTTTAGAAGTAAGAATTTTGGAATGAGTTTTGAATAAGTAAAGTGATGGGCCATTTAAGAAATAGAAGTTCATGACTACGCCCTTGTGCGAAGTCATGAAAGTTTGAAATATAGTACATAGTAATAAGACTTATAAGGATAGTTTTAAGTGTCCAACGTTAGGATTGGATTAATTATAAGTTTCTTTCCGAGCGTGTTTGTGACGCCTTAGTCTGGTGTATTCTAAATAAACAAAACTTATGGCTAAGTTAAGTATGACGATTTAAAGAATAATGGTAAAAGTGTATAAGTCTATGAATTAGGCATATAGTTATATAGAAAGATGACAGGCAAAGAAGTGTCCACCTTGAAAGGTCCATCTTGGTTTATAGAATAGGTGAACCAAGAATGTTCTATTTATTTGGCCATTTGTAATAGGAACAATTAAGGAATCATAGGAAGAAATATTTGACTAAGTAGTAGTAGTCGGCCAAATGCATTTTCGGCTCATAGAATAGGTAAAATCTAATATAGAATAAGTAGATAAAGATTCCTACAGATTAGGATGATAAGTGAAATGAAAGTGATGATTACGTAAAGGATGGTTATAAGGTATGAGGCCAGGCTAAGAGGCATAATACCTCTACTGACCATTGTGGTCTCATACCAGTTGATTTGTAAGAAAAGTTGGTTGGGAACTAACCAAACGTGAACTAGCAAAGTTAAAGGCTAAAGGAGTATCAGGTAAGTTTCTTAGGAGTGGTAGATTTTGGATAAGAAAATTCAGTCCTAACGTGACATTTACCAAGCCCCATTAAAACTTGAGTTAGGTTAAAAGGAAACTCAGCTTAAGTTAAGGAAGGTTATCTTCCTTCTTAAGGAGGAAAGGGATAAGCAGATGGCAGGGCCAAAAAAAAAAAGAAGAAGACAAAGACAAGTCTCTAACTATAGTTTTCTGCTAGTAAGGTCTTTCACAATAAGGTATGTTTCATGACTCTGTCTACTAAGGAAACATAAATCTGTGAGTATACTTGAAGAAATAAAGGTTAGTGAAATGTCTGACTTAAAGTAGAGGTAAAAGGTTACCCAAAAAAGTTTTAACAAATTGCCTTTGTTTGACGAGGCAAGTAAGCTATAATTTCTGGTTGAATGAAAGATATAGAACTCAAGTTTTTGTGTTCACAAGGAAGGATTAGATCTAAATTTCGATAGCCTTTTAGGTTATGAGGTGAGTCCCTAAGCTGACTCTTGCAAATGTATTATAAATGTTAGACCCTTTTATGAAAATAAGCTAAAAATGCATCATGTGAAGATTTTGTGAGAAATTTACGCCTGATGAACTTGCATGAATGATTTGTTTGGAATATGGATATGAACAAGTCTATTGTGAAAGAGTCTGTCATGAGTAGGTCATATGTGAATGAGTTTGTCAAGTATGAGTTTTCATGAAGTGCCTGTGTCTATCTCTGGAGTCATTTAAAGGGGTCTATTGGGAGTAAAAACACGAATCTCAAAAAGGAAAAGTCCATGGCACTCTGAAGACCATATAGTATAAGACCGTGGCTGGGCTATGGCATCATATGGAAATGATTTAAGGGACGGTTGGGTGAGACCAGACAATGAGGGGCAAACCTCACGATGGTGAGTTTAGACTAATCCTTATCGTAAAATAAACCAGTTTTCGTAAAAGGATGTCTTTGTGGCTATCTTTGTTAAAAGGAAGCATTTGTAGCTGTCTCTATTAAAATAAAGCATTTGTGGTGATCTATGTTAAAAGGAAGCCTTTTTGGCTATCTCTCTTAAAAGGATGCCTTTGTGGCAAGGCTTTGAAAGGAAAGCCTCTATGGCTATCTTTGGGAAGGAATGCCTTCATGGCGTCATCTGAATAACAGCTCTCATGATGACCATATAAAGATAACGCCTTTGGGCGAACCTCATATGGTTACAAAGGATTAGGCTAGTGTGCGCCAGAATATGTGGTGAGACAAAGTTATGTGTTGAAAGTATGTATAGAGAGTTCACTAAAGTAAGGAAGACCTAAGCAAATTCTAAGTTAAGTATTGGGTGTAGTCTACGTCGTCCAAAGAAAATGATAATACTAGCAAGTAGGGAAAGATATTTTAAGTCTGGTAACAAGGTAAGGCTTAAAAAAGGATATAGAAAGTAAACTGATGTTAAGTATAGTACACTCAAGAGAGGGGAAATGGTTCTAAAGAAAGAAATACGGTAGCCTCAATATTGTACTCGTCAAAGAAGGAAGAAAGGTCAAAAAATACCCCAAGGATGTGCAAAATAGAATATGCAATGTAGAATGAATGAAAAAGGTATTCTAAGGTTTATCTTACTAAGTTGGTACGAGCTTACAAAAGTTACTTCTATTTTCAGGTTTGTAAAGAAATATTCACCGAAAGATGATGCCAAGGCTAAGCCAAGGGAGCGACGCGCTAGGCTATTATACATACAAGGAAGTCAAATGGCGTGTCCAAGTTTCTGCTGAAGTTCATTAAGTATTATCTCAAAGTGTATCTAGTAGATTAAAAAATAAAGTTGGAAAGTTTGAAATTTTACTAAGTCAAAATAGTAACCATACATTATATTTTTACAAGAAAATCTATAGTAACCATAGATAGTAGCTTGTATATTGGTGAAATGTAAATGTAACCATGCAATGTATACCAATAGGAGATTCTGATACATTTATATAGAGACGTTTACATCAATGAATAAGAACAAAAAATTTTAAGCTACATCTATAAGAAAGACGTAACACTCGAGATTTAGATCTGGTAGATTGGGTTGGGTTTAGTCGTTACATGGCATCTCTTCGAGCTAATGTTCGTCTGGTAGATGATGAACCACTTCTTGAGAAATTGACTGTTCAACCTATATTTCTCTCTCAAATCTTGGAGGAGTAGTTAAAATATGCGAAGTGCGATGAGTACAAGAGGCGGATGACGTCTAGTGAGGCCATGAACTTCACCCTGGGAAAAGATGGTGAACTTCGATTAATAGGTAGAATGCAATAAGCAATTTGAGGCAAGAATTGTCAAAAAGAGGCTCACCAGAGACCCTTCTCACTTCAGCCTAGAAGCATTAAGATGTATCGTGACTTAAGAAGTTTGTATTGGTGGCTTGGTATGAAGAATTAAATATCTGAGTATGTCTCGAGTTTTCTGTTATGCCAACAAATAAAGGTGGAACATCAAGTTCCCTCAGGAAAATTGTATCCCCTAGAAATTCCAAAATGGAAGTGGGAGAAGATCACCATTGCAACAGTTCGATTTTGGGCTTAGTCAGAATAATGGTTTTGCGACCACAAATCCAAAGTTAGAGAAACTATTTTATTATTTTTAATATTATTTTACGTGTTATAGCATGACTATATAGGTGCATGAAAATTTTGGTGAATTAATTTTAGTGATTGTGAGCCCAATTGTGAAAAAGTACGAAATCGCATAAAGTGCAAAAGTCCTATTTTGATAACCAAGAGTGTTAAATTGCCTTGAAACTTAAATTGAGGGTCTTTAAAGGTCAATTATACCCCTTTTGAGAGGCTTGGCCGGCCATAGGAGACAAAAGATAGAGAAAGTCAAAGTTAGGTGGAAATTTGGTAATTTATTTGGCCAAAATGAAATAAAATAAAGGGGAATAGATATCATCTTTTTCTCACCCTTTTCACCACTGAAAATACCAACAAAAATAGGTGTTTGGAAGCTTAAAAAATTTCAGCCACTCTTTACCTTCACAAGTAAGTGATTTTGATAGTTTTTCTTGATGATTTTTGTATTTTTGGACCCATTGTAGCATGAGCTTTCAAATGAGAGGACTATTTTACAAAATGGTTGAAAGTTTAGAGTTTTTTCATGATAGTAAACATGTTGATTTCTAAAATTTTATGGAAGAAATTGAATCATGGTTGTTAAATAAATAACTTTTGTAAAGTAGTTTTCATGAAACCTTAACTAAGGACCATTTTGCATAAGTTATGAAATAGATGTTACATGTGTGTGATAATGAGAATTGTGGGCTGCTTCTAGTATAAAAAGTATTCGTCTAGGCTTGGTTAAGGAGAAAATATGATAAAAATCGATTTTCAGACCTAGGGGTAAAATGGTCATTTTGTGGAAGCTTAGGGGCAAAATGGTCATTTTGCCCAAATTTTAAATTGTTGAGTACCTAGAGTAATAAAATGATTAAAAGTGTGAATTTTCATCATTATAGATCATGAATTACAAAATCCAGGCATAGACTAGGGAAAAACAAAGCTAGTGAACTAAGCCGAGCTAGCCACCTACATGTTGTATACCGAGGTAAATTGTATGTAAATAATACGACTACATTGTTATTATAGGTGCTTGAATTGATATACCATAAATTTCTGGTTTGTGGAAATGATTATGTATGATGAATATTGAGATAGTAGAACCCCCGTTTGAACCTTAGGAAATAAATCAGATATTCATGCCATGATATTTGGGTTGTTTGTGTGCTAGTGTAAGACATGTCTGGGACATGTATCGACCACATTATGAGAGCCAGTGTAAGACCATGTATATTCATGCCATGACATTTGGGTTGTTTGTGTGCTAGTGTAAGACATGTCTGGGACATGTATCGGCCACATTATGAGAGCCAGTGTAAGACCATGTCTGGGACATGGCATCAGTATTGAGAAGAGAGCCAGTGTAAGACATGTCTGGGACATGCATCGGCCTCGAGATGTAAGCCAGTGTAAGACATGTCCGGGACATGCATCGGCTATGAGATGTGCCAGTGTAAGACCATGTTTGGGACATATCATCAGCATGTATAGAGATGTTAGTGTAAGACCATGTCTGGGACATGGCGTCAGCCTCGATTTCGATAGTTAGTGTAAGACCATGTATGGGACATGGCATCGACTTGATGGATGAGCTAGTGTAAAACCATGTCTGGGACATGGCATCGATATTATACCCTATGTTTGAGGCCTAGTGAATATCCGCTATCATTCCAAATGGTTTAACAGTGAGAGTTACAATTTAAGCTAAACGAGAAAAGTATAACCATGTTGTGAGTGGTACAAGTACCTATTTAAAATGTATGTGATGTGAGCCAAATATATGTTACGTGAATTGTATTGGTTAGTGACGAGTAAGTGTGCTTATGCCTACTTTTGTACTATAAGCATGATGATGAATGGTAAAGTTGCTGTTATATTTATTTGCATGCAACTTACAAAGCTTTATGCTTACTCCCTCTCCTTTTCATTTTCTTATAGTGCCGCTCGAGGATCATCAAACGTTGGAGATGCCAGTTACACTATCATCCGAAGCACTTGGTATAGTTAGATCTTTTATTTAGATTATGGCATGTATAGGACCCTGACTTTTGAGTTTTGTTTCGTTATTAATTGGCCAAATGTGTTGGCTTACTTTAGCATTTGATTCATTTTGTATAAGGCCATGGAAAATGGCTAATATTAAAAGTTTATATATGAATGCAAGATAGTCTTTCATGAATGTGAAATTGTTGACATGGTTGAATATAAGAAATGTATATAGGCCTTGGCTATGGTTGTTGGTTGAGAAATCATATTAAATTATACTTTAATATGTTGGTTGATGTTAGATTGTGTTTCAGGGTGGCAAAGGCTTGGTAGATAGCCTTATATTGTCCGCACAGGTAGACAAACAGGTGTGTATCTAGGCAGTGTGTGGCACAAGGCCAGCCCCATAGGCATGTTGCTCAGCCGTGTGTCCCCTGTACGTAAAATTTACAAGTAAGAATACATGGTAGTAAACACACAGGCAGAGACACGTTCGTATGTCTCAGCCGTGTGGAGGACACGACCTCTAGCCACGAATGTGTGACTTGGCCGTATGCCCCTTATTGGATGCTAACATTAGAAACAGAATGTCAAGGTTTTTAGACATGGGCATGTCTCTAGAGGCTTTGGCCGTGTGTCACATGGGCCATCAGCACAGCCGTGCTATAATGACCACATGGGCGTGTTGCCCTTTCACACGGGCGTGTGCCCTGTTGCAAGAGTTATTTTTCTAAAGTTAGCTAAAGGACACGAGTTGGTCCTAAATGGTTTCCAATGGATGTTTGAGGCCTCGTAGACCCATATTGAGAAGTTTAAAAGGTTTGAAAAAGTTTTAAATTTTAACGAGCTCATATGATCTGACTTAGTACATGTGTTTGTGAATTGTGAACGGTAATGCCTCATGTTCGGTATCAGCGTCAACTCGGGTAAAGGGTGTTGCATTTAATGGTATCAGAGCTTTAGTTTAGTCAATTCTAGGACTAACCTAGCGTGAGTACGAGTCTAGCTATACATGTCATAATTGTATATTGATAGTGTTGCGACTCCGGACGAGATAAATTGTGGGTTTATTTATATAGTAAATAGATCCTGACGTACCTACGGCGGATGATGTGGAGAGTAATGCGCCGACTCACACTAAAGGGACTGCACCAATAGATAGTGGGCTCGTGACACTAAGTCAGGGCTGAGGGGCTAGAGAAGCTTACCTCTACATGATGGACGCTTGGTACATAGAGATTGTTCGTACGAATCCGAACACTTCACCTCCCCCACCTCCTCTGATTCCTTAGTATGCCCCTGTAGCTCCGCAAGGAGTGGATATGGTTAGGAGAGAGAAACCCCCTGTAGATAAAGTACGAAAGCAAGGGGCCGAGGAATTTCGGGCTAATATTGATGATGACCCAAAAGGAGTAGAGTTGTAGTTGGAAAATACTATTAGGGTATTTGATGAGCTAACATGCACGCCTGAGAAGTGTGTGAAGTGCACACTGTCACTATTACGAGACTCAGCCTACCAATGGTGGAATACTCTCGTGTCCATTGTACTGAGAGAGAGGATAACTTGAGAATTCTTCCAAGAAGAGTTCCGGAAGAAGTATATTAGCCAGAGGTTTAGAGACCAAAAAAGGAAAGAATTTTTAGAGATGAAGTAAGGCCGTAAAACAGTGACAGAGTACGAGCGTGATTTTGTAAGACTTAACAAGTATGCACGGGAGTGTGTATCTACAGAAACTATCATGTGCAAGAGGTTTGAAGATGGTTTGAACAAAGATATCCGCCTATTAGTTGGCATCTTAGAATTGAGGGAATTTGTGGTGCTCGTTGAGAGAGCATGTAAGGCCGAGGAATTGGACAAAGAGAAGAGATAAGCTAACATCGAGTCCCGAGACTCAAGTAAAAGATAGATGGGAAATCATAGTAGACCTCATCTAAGAGATCGAGAGAGTTTCGTACCCGATCAAATGCGTCAGTGGCGTTTTCGAGCAAGAGCAAGAACAAATAGCACACGACGTCTAAAGCTCAAACCACTTCTATCGCTAGTGTTGGTAGTGCTCAGCGAAATAGGCCAGAGTGTTTAGAATATGGTAGGCATCATTTCGGCAAGTGCCGAGGGAATGAGAGGGGTTGCTTCAAATGTGGATCACTAGACCACTCCATCCGGAACTGTCCAGAATTAGATGACAATGAGAAAAAGCAAGATATAAGGAAAAATAGTGATCTTTCGAGGGGTAGGCCACAGAAGAACCCGGGTAGTAGGGCTAGTAGTAGAAGTGCTCCTAGAGATTCAGCTGTGAGGTCTAAGGGCCAAGCGCCTGTAAGAACTTATGCCATTCGTGCTCGTGAAGAGGCATCTTCACTAGATGTGATTACGGGTACTTTTTCTCTTCACGATATTTTTGTTGTTGCTTTAATTGATCCGAGGTCTACCCATTCTTATGTTTGCATGAAATTAGTACCCAGTACGAATATGTCTATTTAGTCTACCAAATTGGTGATAAAGGTGTCAAACCCATTATGCAGGCATGTGATAGTTGATAAAGTGTGTAACACCCCGAATTTGGGCCTAAAAGTATTGGGCCTTGAGTGTGGGTCCGTAAGGAGGTTGTATATAGGTATTTAATTGTGCAATGAAATGACACAATTAAATGTTTGCTTTAGTGGTTAATGGCTTTGAGAAGTGTTGGAGAAATCTTGGGCTTAAACTTGGGCTTTAGCAAAAATTTTGGTATTAATTAAAAAAAACTTAGATGCTTGGATGAGGGCCTTTTAAATTATTGTGGTAAATAAATGACACAAGGAAGCATGTAGTCTAGTGGTTGTGGCGTCATTAACGTTGTATGGGAGCCTGGGTTCAAGCCTTGGCTCTTGCAATTTATTTTGGTTTTTTTTAAGGGAACCTGGACTTTGGCCTTTAGACCTTATAATTAATTGGGGATAAAATATGACACAAAAACCTTGTGGTTTAGTGGCAAGTAGCGTGTGGAGCATCTGAGGGGAGGTATGGGTTCGAATCCCATGGCAAGCAAGGAGCATTTATTTTGCTAACAGGGGGTGGCAAGAGTTGGTGTTGAATTTAAACTCTGATGTTGGAGGGATCCCACATCGGGAAGCTAACATAAGAGGGGATGCGAAGCTGGCTTTAAATAGAGAGAACCATGAGGAGAGTAGAGGTACCTTTCTTGGCTAATCCCTTTCCCTGTATGGCTTGCTCGTTTGGGTTGGGCGTCGGCTAAGAGTGATCGGAGCGTGGATTAACTCCAGTCGCCAATCACGTGTGTATTTCTCACTACTCTAGCTGTAGGATGGCTACTTTGGGCCGCGATGGGCCGAAAGGGGCTATGTAGGCCTAATGGGCCTACGGGCCTAATTGGATAAGTTGTTTGACTGTGTAGTAAATATTGGACTAGGCTAGGTGAATCTCATATTTGTGGCTAGATTTGGGCTAAAAGGGCCACACGAGCGTGTGGGCCCATTTGGGCCGAGAATAGGCTTTAGGCCCATTCGTATTGTTATCCCTATTTAGAATACTTTAGTTTACTAAAATTACCGAAATACCATTAGTTTGTAAAATTACTAAAATGCCCTCGATTTGTAAAATTACTGAAATACCTTCGACTTGTAAAATTACCAAAGTACCCCCGGTTTATAAAATTACCGAAATACCGTCGATTGTAAAATTACTAAAATGCCCTCAATTTCTAAAATTACCAAAGTACCCTCGATTTACAAAATTACTGTTTTACCCTCAATTTACAGAATTACCGTTTTTCCCTCGATTTATAGAATTACCATTTTACCCTCGATTTACAAAATTACCGTTTTACTCTCGATTTACAGAATTACCGTTTTTCCCTCGATTTACAGAATTACCATTTTACCCTCAATTTATAGAATTACCATTTTACCTTCAATTTATAGAATTACTATTTTACCCTCGATTTATAGAATTACCATTTTACCCTCGATTCCTAGAATTACTATTTTACCCTCGATTTATAGAATTACCGTTTTACCCTCGATTTACAGAATTATCGTTTTACCCTCGAATTACAAAATTACAAAAATACCCTCGATTAGGAAAATTACCAAAATACCCCTAGCTTGTAAAATTACCAAAATACCCCTTATTTACAAAATTACAGAAATACCCTTGACTTTCTAAAAATTATAGAAATACCATTGGTTTACAAAATTACTGAAATACCCTTGGTTTGTAGATTTACCAAAACACCCTTGTAGGATGAAATGACTAAAATACCCCTAATAGGTAAAAAGACCTTAAAGCCCCTGTAGGATAAAGTGACCGTAATACCCCTGTATGGTAAAATGACGAATATGCCCTTATGTTCCGTATGAGTGATGTGCTTAGGATTTACATATATTGATATTGGATTAGTTAAGTTTGAGCGATAGGTGGCGGTTATCGTAGGTGATTAATTTTGGAAACGTTTCAACTTCAACCCATAACAGGTGTGTAATAACCCCCGTAAGATCTTAGACTAATATTCGCTGAAAAGCCGAAATGCTTAAAATCCGACATTTTGGGAATTTGTGATTTTGCATTTGGTTATAGTTGCGATAAATACGATATGATCGGTGGTTGGATCGATGGAACAGGTAAGAGCACAATTTTGTGCACGATGGTAAGTTGGGCCTCAATGGGCTGAAATTAGGCCCAATGGGCTTTTGGGCCCATTTGGGTAAAAATGATAGAAAATGGAATTTGGAAAAGTTGCATGTTAACACGGTTAGTACTGTTGTAAAATTTGAGTTAAGTGGGCTTAGTGGGCTAAGTCGGCATTCGTAGGGTCCATTAGGGGTTGTGGGCCCAAAAGCCCGAATTTGATAAAGTGGGTTAAAGATCATTGTTTAAACACTCAGAAATATTGATAATTATTAATGAACATGAAAAACTCTGATACTTGGTAAAATTACGAAATTACCCTTATAATTTGAAAAATGACTATTTTGCCCTTGTAGGCAAGTGACTGACTTGGACTGTGTGGTTGACGGATTTGATTGTGAATATATGTTGGTGATATGAACGACTTGACTGTGATTGTTTGGTTCAAATATGGGCATGACATTCTACATACATGACATATTGCGTGGGATATGGGTTATATTGATGGAGGAAGTGCAAAAAGGGCTCTGCCCTAGTTTACCGAAAAGGGCTTTGCCCCTGTTTATTAGAAAGGGCTTTACCCCAGTTATTAAAAGAGGCTAGGCCTCCAATTATATGATAAAAGCAGCTATGCTGCCAGTGGAGAGTTTGGTTGGGTGGGTTGAGTTATTCCCCACATAGAGAGCTTGGTTGGTACGGGTGGAGAGTAGCGGATGGTGGGTCGAGTAGTCTCTCCAAATGGGCTTGCATACATTCATTGGTATTTCATGTGATATTGAAATGGGCTTGCATACATCCATTGACATTACATGTGATATTGAAATGGGCCTATGGGCCATACCGTTTACAGTAAAAGCTTCGGCCCAATGATATGATTTATGAAAAGGCTTCGGCCCAGCACCCATTAAACGAAAGGCTTCTACCCAGTATATGTCAAGACTAAATAGGACTTTGGTCTAGATTGTACTGATATTGTGTTTTCACTATTTGTATGTTATTGGGATTACACACTGAGTTTTCGTAAACTCACCCCGTTTCTAACTGTGCAGGTAATCCCTAAGCTTAGATGGTTTGGAGCTGCGAGGGACTCGGAGATGGCCACACTACTATTGTTGTTTCTTTTAATTGCAATAAGTAGCCGATTTATTTCTTTATAAGTTTTATCTTAATTAATATTATTATTTGGTTTTGGGTTGTAATAAGGCCATTTTAATTATTTTTCTGGGATTATTTTATTTTATACCCTATATTTTACTGACAACAATCCAAAATGGGTTAGACTTAAGGGGCGTTTCCAAAATGATAATTGTTTTCAAAATAACGCAATGATACAATTAATCGGTTTATCAAAAATATATACTTAAATGAATTCCAACTCGTTTTTCTCAAAACCTAACCCCGCACCAAAGTGTGGCAATGGTTGTGGGCATGTCTAGGATTGGATCCAATCGAAGAGCTTGGTACTTAAGCAGCCTTCATGGCTCACCTCCTCTGTTTTTGGATACCTACCTGGTGCGCAGCTTCCATTCACTTGGTTAAGCCTTATCAAACGACGGTTTTTTTTAAATATTAAAAAAAGCGTGGATTTTTAACTTTAATGTGGCACGTCGGATTCGGCCATAACGTTTGGGCTGGGTTTGGGGTGTTACATTTAGTGGTATCAGAGCCAGGTTACAAAACTCGGCTGTGGCATAGGTAGCAGAAAATTATTGTTGTTTTTCTTTTTTCGAAATTGGGGTTTGAAAATGGTTTTTCTAAAATTTTGTTTTGAAATCTCTCAAAGAAACTTGACTTGTTTCTGAAAAGATGTTACTGCAGGTGTGGCACACTGAGTCTCTGATACCAAATCTGTAAGTTCTCTAACTCTGTTTACTATTATAGATTGAAATGCTATATTGAGAAACTACTATAGATAGTAGCACAATATTGGAACTATCTAGTTAGAGTAAACTGTAACGCTTGAATTTAGATTTAGTATTTATTTGGTGTGCGTTCTGGAAATGTAGAAATTGTTTGCATGTGAAATCTATCTGCTCTGATGGACAAATGTTTTGGGTGTATGTTAGTATTATTAGTATCAGAGTACGCAGCGGAAATGTGGTGGTGTAGTCTGAGAGTGGAAAATTCCGAGGACGAAATTTCTTTAAGGGGGTGGAACTGTAACACCCCGAATTTGGGCCTAGAAGTATTGGGCCTTGAGTGTGGGTCCGTAAGGAGGTTGTATATAGGTATTTAATTGTGCAATGAAATGACACAATTAAATGTTTGCCTTAGTGGTTAATGGCTTTGAGAAGTGTTGGAGAAATCTTGGGTTTAAACTTGGGCTTTAGCAAAAATTTTGGTATTAAGTGGAAAAAAACCTGGATGCTTGGATGAGGGCCTTTTAAATTATTGTGGTAAATAAATGACACAAGGAAGCATGTAGTCTAGTGGTTGTGGCGTCATTAAGGTTGTATGAGAGCCTGGGTTCAAGCCTTGGCTCTTGCAATTTATTTTGGTTTTTTTAAGGGAACCTAGACTTTAGCCTTTAGACCTTATAATTAATTGGGGATAAAATATGACACAAAAAACCTTGTGGTTTAGTGGCAAGTAGCGTGTGGAGCATCTGAGGGGAGGCATGGGTTCGAATCCCATGGCAAGCAAGGAGCATTTATTTTTCTAACAGGGGGCGGCAAGAGTTGGTGTTGAATTTAAACTCTGATGTTTGAGGGATCCCACATCGGGAAGCTAACATAAGAGGGGATGCGAAGCTGGCTTTAAATAGAGAGAACCATGAGGAGAGTAGAGGTACCTTTCTTGGCTGATCCCTTTCCCTGTATGGCGTGCTCGTTTGGGTTGGGCGTCGGCTAAGAGTGCTCGGAGCGTGGATTAACTCCAGTCACCAATCACGTGTGTATTTCTCACTACTTTAGCTGTAGGATGGCTACTTCAGGCTGTGATGGGCCGAAAGGGGCTATGTAGGCCTAATGGGCCTACGGGCCCAATTGGATAAGTTTTTTGACTGTGTAGTAAATATTGGACTAGGCTAGGTGAATCTCATATTTGTGGCTAGATTTGGGCCCCCATTTGGGCCGAGAATAGGCTTTAGGCCCATTCGTATTGTTATCCCTGTTTAGAAACTTTAGTTTATTAAAATTACCGAAATACCCTTAGTTTGTAAAATTACTGAAATGCCCTCAATTTGTAAAATTACTAAAATACCTTCGACTTGTAAAATTACCAAAGTACCCCCGGTTTATAAAATTACCGAAATATCGTCGATTGTAAAATTACTACCATTTGATGAATTTTTTCTAATTCTTGGTATGGACTGGTTGACTGCTCATAATGTGATAGTGAATTGTGGTAGCAAGTTCATTAAAGTGTAATGTGAGAATGAGGATATTATTAGGGTTGAATCAGGTGAACCAGATAACTCATCACTACTGATCTCGTTTTTGACCGTCGAGAAATATTTGAGAAAAGGGAATGAGTCCTACCTACCATTTGTGTTGAATACCAAAGAGTCTGAAGTGAGAATTGAGAGAGTGCCAGTGGTATGTGAGTTTACAGACGTGTTTCTAGAGGAATTACCCAGATTGCCTCCAATCAGAGAAGTTGAGTTTGGAATCGAGTTAGTCACTAGTACGACACATATCTCGATTGCTCCGTATAAAATGGCTCCAACAAAGTTGAAGGAGTTGAAGACTCAATTATAAAAGCTAACGAATAAAGGTTTTACGAGACCAAGTTATTCATTGTGGGGTGCTCCTGTACTTTTTGTGAAGAAGAAGGATAGATCGATGAGGTTATGTATTGAGTACAGACAACTCAACAAGGTGACTGTGAAGAACAAGTATCCCTTGCCACGGATCAATGATTTATTCGATAGTTGAAGGGAGCCACCGCGTTTTCTAAGATTAACTTAAGGTCTAGCTACTATCAGCTAAGGATTAAGGAATAGGATTACCGAAAATTGTGTTTAGGATAAGGTATGGGCACTACAAGTTTTTTGTTATGCCTTTCTATTTAACAAATGCCCCTGCGGTGTTTATGGATTTGATGAACCACATTTTCTGGTCATATTTGGATAAGTTCGTCGTCGTTTTTATTGAAGACATATTGATTTATTCGCATGATGAGAGCGAGCACACGGAGGATTTGAGAACGGTTCTACGAACCTTGAGAGATAAGCAATTGTATGCCAAGTTCACTAAGAGCAAATTTTGGCTACAAGAGGTCAGATTCTTGGGACACATTGTGTCGGGTGACGGGATCAGAGTTGACCCGAGTAAAATCTCGACTATCGTTGAGTGGAAACCACTGAGGAATGTAAAAGAGGTTCAAACCTTTTTGGGTTTGGCCGGATATTACAGAAGATTTGTGAATGGATTCTCTATGATAGCCGCTCCGATGACAAGGTTGTTACAAAAGGATGTCAAGTTCAAATGGCCAGAGAAGTACCAACAGAGTTTTGAGAAACTAAAGGCTTTGTTGACCGAAGCCCCAGTTTTAGTGCAACCGGAACCGTGAAAATAGTTTGTGGTGTATAGTGATGCATCCTTGAATGGGTTAGGGTGCGTGCTCATGCAAGAAGACAAGGTAATAGCTTATGCCTCAAGATAGCTAAAGCCATATGAGAAGAATTACCTGACTCACGATTTGGAGCTAGCAACCATCGTGTTCGTATTAAAAATTTGGAGACACCCTTTGTATGGCGAGAGATGTCGAATTTTTACCAACCATAAAAGTATCAAGTATTTAATGACTTAGAAGGAGTTGAATCTACGACAACAAAGGTGGTTAGAGTTGATAAAGGATTATGAGTTAGTGATTGACTACCACTCGGGGAAGGCTAATGTAGTAGCCAATGCATTGAGTAGGAAATCATTGTTCACCTTAAGGGCTATGAATACTCAATTGACCATGATTCATCAATACCCGAACCTATTCACCGGTAAGACTTTCGGAGACAAAAATCCCAAAGGGGGGAGAATTGTAACAGTCCAATGTTGGGCATAGTCGAAACAGTTGTTTTCAGACCACAAATCTGAAGTTAGAGAAACTATTTTTTTTAATATTATTCCTTGTGTTATAGCATGATTATATAGGTGCATTAAAATTTTGGTGAATTAATTTTAGCGATTGTGAACCCAATTGTGAAAAAAGAATAAATCGCATAGAGTGCAAAAGTCCTATTTTGATAGCTAAGAGTGTTAAATTGCCATGAAACTTAAATTAGGGGTCTTTAAAGGGAAATTAGACCCCTTTAGAGAGGCTTGGCCGGTCATAGGAGACAAAAAATAGAGAAAGTCAAAGTTAGGTGGAAATTTAGTAATTTATTTGACCAAAATGAAATAAAATAAAGAGGAAAAGATATCATCTTTTTCTCACCCTCTTCACCACCAAAAATTCTAGAAAAAATAGGGGCTTGAAAGATTGAAAAATTTCAGCCACTCTTTACCTTCACAAGTAAGTGATTTTGATAGTTTTTCTTGATGATTTTTGTATTTTTGGACCCCTTGTAGCATGAGTTTTCAAATAAGGGGACTATTTTACAAAATGGTTGAAAATTTAAGGTTTTCCCATAATAGTAAACATGTTGATTTCTGAAATTTTATGGTAGAAAATGAATCATGGTTGTTAAATATACAACTTTTGTGAAGTAGTTTTCATGGGAACCCTAACTAGGGACCATTTTGCATAAGTTGTGAAATAAATGTTACATGTGTGTGATAATTAGAATTTTGGGCTGCTTTTAGTATAAAAAGTATTTGTCTAGGCTTGGTTAGGGAGAAAATATGATAAAAATAGATTTTCGGACCTAGGGGTAAAATGGTTATTTTTTGGAAGACTAGGGGTAAAATGGTCATTTTGCCTAATTTTTGAATTGTTGAGTACCTAGATTAATAAAATGAATAATGTGTGAATTTTCATCATTATAGATCAAGAATTACAAAATCTGGGCCTAGACCAGAGAAAAAACAAAGCTAGTGGACTAAGCCGAGCTAGTCACCTACATTTTGTATATCGAGGTAAGTTGTATGTAAATAATACAACTACATAGTTATTATAGGTGTTTGAATTGATATAGCATAAATTTCTTGTTTGTGGAAATGATTATGTATGATGAATATTGAGATAGTAGAACTCCCATTTGAACCTTAGGAAATAAATCGGATATTCATACCATGACATTCGGGTTATTTGTGTTCTAGTATAAGACATGTCTGGGACATGCATTGGCCACATTATGAGAGCCAGTGTAAGACCATGTCTGGGACATGGCATCGGTATTGTGACGAGAGCTAGTGTAAGACATGTCTGGGACATGCATCGGCCTAGAGATGTAAGCCAGTGTAAGACATGTCTGGGACATGCATCAGCTACAAGATGTGTCAATGTAAGACCATGTCTAGGATATGGCATCAACTTGATGAATAAGCCAGTGTAAGATCATGTCTGGGACATGGCATCGGCATTATACCCTATGTTTGAGGCTTAGTGAATATCCGATAACATTCCAAATGGTTCAATGGTGAGAGTTACAGTTTAAGCTAAACGAGAAAAGTATAACCATGTTGTGAGTGGTATAGGTACCTATTTGAAATGTATGTGATGTGAGCCCAATATATGCTATGTGAATTGTATTGGTTAGTGACGAGTAAGTGTGCTTATGCCTACTTTTGTACTATAAGCATGATAATGAATGGTAAAGTTGTTGTTATATTTATTTGCATGCAACTTACTAAGCTTTATGCTTACTCCCTCTCCTTTCCATTTTTTATACTGCCGCCTAATTAGCTCGTGGATCATTGGACATCAGAGAAGCCAGTCACACTATCATCCGAAGCACTTGGTATAGTTGGATCTTTTATTTAGATTATGGCATGTATAGGACCCTGCCTTTTGAGTTTTATGTCATTGTTAATTGGCCAAATATGTTGGCTTACTTTAGCATTTGATTCATTTTGTATAAGGCCATGGAAAATGGCTAATATTAAAAGTTTATATATGAATGCAAGAGTCTTTCATGAATGTGAAATTGTTGGCATGTTTGAATATAAAAAATGTATATGGGCCTTGGCTATGGTTGTTTGGTTGAGAAATCATATTAAATTAGACTTTGATATGTTGGTTGATGTTATATTGTGTTTCAAGGTGGCAAAGGCTTGGTAGATAGCCTCATATTGTCCACACGGGTAGTGTGTCGTGTGTGACATACAGTCAGCCCCTTGGGCATGTTGTTCAGCCGTGTGTCCCCTGTACGTAAAATTTACAAGTCAGAATGCATGGTAGTAAACACACGAGCAGAGACACGGCCGTGTGTTTCAGTTGTGTGGAGGATACGACCTCCAGCCACGGGTGTGTGCCTTGGCCGTGTACCCCTTATTGGATGCTGATGTTAGAAACAAAATGTCATGTTTTTAGACACAGGCTAGGACACGGGCGTGTCGTGGCCATGTGAGGGACACGGGCCATAAACACGAGTGTGTGTCAGGCCATGTGAAAACCCCTGTAGTTTCAAATTTAGAATTTAATTCACATGGGCATGGGACACGGGCATGTCCCTAGATGCTTAGGCAATCTGTGTTACACGGGCCATCAGCATGGCCGTGCTATATTGACCACATGGGCGTGTTGCCCTTTCACACGGGCGTGTGCCCTGTTTCAAGAGTTATTTTTCTAAAGTTAGTTAAAGGACAGGGGTTGGTCTCAAATGGTTTCCAACGGATGTTTGAGGCCTCGTAGACCCATATTGAAGAGTTTAAACAAGTTTGAAAAAGTTTTAAATTTTAACAGGCTCGTATGATCTGACTTAGTACATGTGTATGTGAACTATGAACGGTAATGCCTCATACCCGGTATCGGCGTCGAACTCGGGTAAGAGGTGTTACAACCATGAATTTCATTTCGGGTTTTCCTCTCAGGCCTACTAAAAAGAATGCAGTTTAGGTGATTTTGGATCAACTTACTAAGGCAACCCATTTCCTACCAGTGCGCACAAAGTATTCATTGGAGAAATTGGTAGAGCTCTACATATTTGAAATTGTACGCCTCCACGAGATACCAACATCCATAGTGTCAGATCAAGATCCAAGATTCACTTTGAGGTTTTGGAAACAACTGTATAAATCCTTAGGAACCAAGCTACTATCTAGTACTGCCTTCCATCCTTAGAAAAATGTGCAATCAGAAAGAGTAATTCAAGTTCTTGAAGACATGCTCCAAAGTTGTGTAATAGATTTTGGATTGATCTAGGAAAAATATCTTCATTTGGTAGAGTTTGCATACAAAAAAAGTCACGATGCTAGCCTAGGACTGTCACCTTTTGAAGCACTATATACAAGAAGGTACAGATCACCCACATATTGGTTAGATCTAGATGAAAGAAAGATAGTTAGTGATGATTTGGTATGTTAAATAGAAGAGAAAATTTCAATCATTGGAACCCATTTAAAGGCTACTCAAAATCGATAAAATGTTTATGCTGATAAAAAAGGAAAGATATTTCATTTCAAGTAGGAGACAACGTATTTTTGAAAGTTTCTCCTTAGAAAAAGGTTATAAGATTTGGCCTAAACGGGATGAGCCCGCGATTCATAGGACCGTACAAAGTTTTAGAGCGAGTTGGTCCAGTGGCATATAGATTGGAACTACCTCCAAAATTGTCAAAGATACATAACGTGTTTCACATATCCATGTTGAGGAGATATCAATCGAATCCAGACCACATGGTGTTATTAGAGACGCTGGAGGTGGAACCTAACTTATCCTATGAAAAGGAGCCTGTTTGTATCTTGGCTTGAGAAGTGAAATAATTGAGAGATAAAAGAATTTCATTAGTAAATGTATTATGGAGGAACCAAAATGCAGAAGAAGCCACCTAGGAGAGGGAGATTTTGATAAAAGACCAATATTCCTAGCTATTCGCAGGTAAGAATTTTGAGGGCAAAATTTTCTAAGTAGGGGAGAGCTGTAATAGCTCGCCCGGTGTAGAATGTACTAATATGTTGTTTGGCATATAGTTGAGTAAGCCAGGGTAAAGAAAGAATAAGATTGGTAAATTATCTGTTAAGTGTCTAGGTGGCGTATTGCATGGGTTCTACAGTACACCTATTTGTGGAACACCTTGTTGGAATTTTCCATTTGGCAAACTCTTTTGGGAAATAATATGCCAACACTAGATACTTTGGGGTGAACTTAATAGTCTGTCCATACTACTATTCCATCATTATCCTACAATTAGTGCATTACTCAAGATGAGCAATGAATTAAGTTTGAGGTATGGAAACACAAAAATATATATGTAACATCCCTTACCCATATTTGACGCCCGAATAGGGTACGAGGCATTACTGGACTTATACACAAGCAAACATACATTCCGAGTTGTAAATTTGGCACCAAATTAAAACTTTTTAATAATTAATCCTATCGTCCCAAAAATAAGCCTACAAGGCCTAAAACATGCTTTGGAAGCAGTTTGGGACTAAACCGAGAACTTTAGAAAATTTTATGATACTTAAAGAATTTTTGCTAAAATAGGGGTCACACGCCCATGTGGGTAGGTCGTGTGGTCACACACACCCCTGTCCCTAACCCGTGTAACTAACTGTTTGTCACCTAAGAACAAATTGAAATCACACGGCCAAGACACACGCTTGTGTCCTGTGGCCGTGTCCTTCACACGGCTGAGACACACGGTCGTGTCTCATACCCGTGTGCTCGATACTAAGCATTCTGTTTTGCAACAATTTAGGTGCAAGGGATACACGGCCAGATAACACGCCCATGGGGCTGATTGTGTGTCACACACGGCCTAAACACATGCCCGTGTATCCCTTATTCACACATATGCCCATGTATCCCTTATTTACCAAGCCATTTTGCCACCCTTATTCACACATACACTTACCCAAATTCAAAGGCACAACACAATACATACTTCGGCAACCAAAACATCCACATCAATGGTTAAAAAATATCAACTTTATATTTTTATCTAACATATTCACTACATTTATTAAGCCCTAAATCAAATATACAAATTTCACATTCATTGGACTTCATTTAATTACTTACTAGTTACCAAATTATACTCAAATTCCTCATCTCGTCAATAGGTCACATTTCCAAAAATTACACAATCATGCCATAAATCACATTTCCAAACATTTCACATTCACCAAGCATACCATGATCATATCACCATAGACATTGAAACATATATGAATATACTTAGGCTTACAACCATGTTAGCCATATAAGCCAACTTGCATGGCCAAATAGAAAAACAAGCCATTGACGATCACCAGCCATTACATTGACTAAAATCATATGACGCATATAAGAAAATGACCAAGTCCCTATACATGCCGTAACTCAAAAAAAACTTGAATTCATCAATACCCAAAACAATAACTTGATAGTGTGATAGGATATTCGGTGATTTTCAACCCAAGCTAGCTTGACAGCACTATAAAACATGGGAAAGGAAGGCGGGTAAGCTATATAGCTTAGTAAGTCTGTATGAACATAATAAGAAACTCTTACCAATCATTTACCAAATCCAATGATATAAACACAAGATAAAATAAATTGCATTAAAACTCACAGTTATAACTTATTCAGTCACATTGTTTGTTCTATCAATTTGCAAGCATAATTTAACATGTCTTGACATTAGCCTAATAACTGAAATCTCTCCATTATAACTATTTACCACTATCAACCAATCATTTCAAACCTCATAATAAACATGCACATTAATTATGAGTGTTCACTTTTCAAGCATAAATTCTAACATCTTTCAATTGTTTAAGGCCCATATCTTATCATAATCATTTTAATAGGCAATTATGCCAATCTTTCATTTTTCTCATATCCGATAAATCACAATTTGTGTGAATCAAACATGCTAGATCATAACTCAATTTGGTCCGAAAGCCAATTACACGATCACCAACAGAATTTACTGTATATTTTGTACATCACAAGTATAAATCAATAATCACAAGGCTTTCTCAAAAACTTTCTCATGGAAACCATGAACTCATAATATCATGAAGTCAATGCTTGTAAACTTTATGTACATGCCTGTACAAATTCGTAATACTTACATGCTATTTCTCTTCTATGACATACCCATTAAATTACCCGTTGAACCACTTGGAATACTAAAGAATACTCAGGAATCTCGTACACACAGTATCGTACCAATGCCATATCCTAGATATGGTATTACATGTAGTCTCTTATCAATGTCAATAGCCCAGCTATGGTCTTACACGAAGTCTCATGTCGATGCCATATCCCAGATATGGTCTTACATGTAATCTTAGTAACCCTAATGTCATGACATTTGTATCCTATCTATTCTTAAGGTTTAACCCAGACTTTCACTGTATCGAATCTTTGTCAGTCATCTCCGTAGTATCGTACTCAATAGAATTCACATTTCATTTTAATAATATAGCATTTACCACAATTATATCAATTAAGCATTTATACATATATAATTTAATGCTTATTAAACATACGAACTTACCTCGACATAAAAATGGCGAACCATCAAATACTCATTTTTCCCCTATTCTAATTTCGAACCTCGATTTTCTTGATCTATAATATCACATTTAACTTATTTAATCATTATACTATTCAAATTAGCCCAAAATCATATTATGTCAAAAATTACATTTTTACCCTTAAAGATTCACATTTTTACATTTTAGTCCCTAGGCTCGTAAAATGAAATGTACTCAATTTCTTCAACACCCATGCCTAGCCGAACCTTATACATGCTTAAAGCAGCCTACATTTTCTTTTATTCCCATTTTAACACCGATTTTACAACATTTTACAAATAAGTCCTTTTTAGGCATTTTCATCGAAAACCATTGAGCAGAAGTCGTTTATCAAACAAATAACATTCATTTTATACCATTAAAAATCAAAATACACAAATATCCATCATGGATAAAATTTTAGACTTTGATTATGTCTTAAATTAGTGGTGGAAATAGATAGATCATGTTACAAGGATTTCAAAAACATAAAAATCATTAAAAACAGGGCTAGAACGGACTTGCAATCAAGATTGGAAGCTTGAAAAACCCTATCCATGGTTTTCCCCTTGTGAATTTTAGCCATGGGAGGAAGACGGACAAAATTTGGCTTTTTAATTCAGTTAATTACCAAATTACTAAAATGCCCTTAATAAAAAATTTTTGAAACATACCTAACCATGTCCATTTTTGTCCACCAACTTAACCAATAGTCTAATTACCATTTAAGGACCTCCAATTTAAAATTTCATAGCAATTAGACACCTCTAGCATGTAGAACTCAACTTTTACAGTTTTTACAATTGAGTCCTTTTGACTAAATTGAGTGCCCAAACGTCGAAATTTTCAAACAAAATTTTCACGAAATCATTCTATAAAATTTTAGACCATAAAAATATAATAAAAATAAAATTTTCTACGTCAGTTTTGTGGTCCCAAAACCACTGCTTCGACTAGACCCAAAATCAAGCTGTTACAACTCCCTCCCCTTTAGGGATTTTTCATCCCCGAAAATCTTACCAGAAAAGAGATTAAAGTAATGTTCTCGTAGTTTCCTCTACCTCATCGAAGAGTCCTCTTCGAGGGCAATACTTTTAGAAGGACTCTGTCATCGATCTGGAATCCAATATCTTAAATTTTCAAATCTATATTGTAACACCCCTTACCTGTGTCCGACGCCAGGATAGGGCATGAGCATTACCAGACTTAATCGTTCACAAACATGCAAAAACTGGCTACAAAATTTCTTTCGTATCAAAATTTTTCATGCACATGCATAATTTCCCATACACGGGCCTACGAAGCCCTAAACATGCATTGAAAGTAGTTAGGGACTAAACTGAGAACCTTAGAAAGTTTTGGGAAAACTTAGAAAATTTTTCCATGACGCAAGGCCACACACCCGTGTGGGTCCAGGGACATGCCCGTGTGCCTTCAACACGCCCGTGTCCTTAGGCCGTGTAACTATCTGACTATGACGTCAGCGATTAATTTGAACCACACGGCCAAGCCACATGCCCGTGTGGCCAACACTTAGGCTAATTTCCAAGACTTTATGTTACCCTTAATCTTTCACATCTTTATACACACCGAGGACATATATCATTACACCATTTTAATGGTTTAGCATCTCATATTAGACACATTCATAACTGAACACCAACAATATAAGGCCAACAAGCATAATCAATATGAGACACACCTCTTGGCCATATACCAATAACTCAATATAGACCAATACATTAGACTTGTAACACCCCCTACCCGTGTCCAATGCCGAGACATGATACGAGGCGTTACCGGACTTAAATGCAAATAATCAAGCAATTCGAGCTATAAAATTTTGTTCAAATTTAAAACTTTTCAATTTCTATCTTAAAGTCCCTTATTTGGGCCAACGAGGCCTCAAACGTGCTATGAAAGTAATTAGGGACTAAACTGGGAACTTTGGAAAGTTCGGGAAAATTTATGAATTTTTTTTTTCATGAAACGGAGCCACACGCCCGTCTGGACATAGGGACACGCCCGTGTTTCTTCAACACGCCCATGTCCTCAGGCCGTGTAACTCTCTGACTATGACATCAACATGCAAAATGAACCACACGGCCAAGCCACACGCTCGTGTGCTAGGTCGTGCCCTCCACACGGCTGAGACACATGGCTGTGCCTTTGATCGTGTGACTAACACTTAGGCTATTTTCTAAGCCTTTGTGTTACCTTTAATTTCCACAATTCATTACATATATTAAGGACACATATCATAGCATCATTTTAATGATTTAACCTACTTCATTAAGATATATTCTTAATGTTAACATGTCATTATTCATGTATTTCGCATACTTGTGCAATATTAAGTCTAGATGCAAACATCCATGACCATTAACCTTACTATTGCACCACATTTACTAATAGTCTAGAATTATTCACTTATCATTTGTGTCATTACACCTTAAGCATTCAAGTTCAATCAACATCATCATCTTTTTTTTTTCTATATCATGCATTTTCTCATTGCAATGACCGGTTCGATTGGTCATGAAGTTTTCATCATACACACATGTTATACACCAGCATGCACTTTCAACAAGCATATCTATATCACAAACATTAGGACTTAACATGGATAAATAGGCTTACAAGCCATAATCATTATAAGCCACATCTCATGGCTATATACAAAGAATCATTAAAAGCGAATACATTTGGATACTCATAACAACATCTATCATAAAACTACGTCCCTATACATGCCACTCACTTGAAATCGCTAGCATATATATATTAATATTCCAAAGATGATGTCTCGATAGTGTGATGCTGCCTCCGACGACCTCCAACCCTGAGCTGACCTGAAAACAATAAGGAAATGGAAAGGAGGGAGTAAGGTTTACGCTTAGTAAGCTCGCATGAAAAATAAGAAGCAATGTGATAACATGCTATTTTTAATTTCTTTCTATTTATTTAAAGTCCAGTCAAGCTGTTTTCCTGAGTCATGGTCACTAAATTATTCGTATCCAAAGCTACGGGACTCTGAATTGAGAACCTTTCCTTGAAACTAGACTCATTTATCTTCTTATCATAAAATTTTCAGAATTTTTGGTCTATAGAACAAGTACAGTTTATTTCTTAAAGTTACCTCTGTTTCGCTGTCTGGCAGTTCCTACCTCTATTCACTATGAATTAATTATCTCATAGTACGGGACTTGGATGATGCTTCCGTCTATTTCCCTTGAAAAGGATTTTAAACATATAAATTATAACCCATAATCATTTTTTGACAATTTTTAATGATTTTCCAAAATTAAGATAAGGGAATCCGAGATCACTCAAACCCCGTTTCACAAAAATTAGAATATCTCATCATATGAGATTCCTTTGCTTACACCGTTTTCCTCTATTTGAAACTAGACTTGATAAGCTTTAATTTCATATTTTACTCAGTCCCTAACTCAATTTCCATTATTTTTTGTGGATTTTCAAATTCGGACCGCTGCTATTGTACTAATCTGTCTTAGTGCAACATAATGATAACCATCACAAATTTGTCATAGAAATTATTCTCATAAATATCACTCAATCATTTGCACTCTTATCACAAGTACATTTCATTTCACATGGCAAACACATGTTCATGGGTTTCGAGTACGTACCTGTGCTATCTCTTAGCACAACCACTCATCCAAACAGGACAATCATATACATCATACTAGTATCATCTAAGCATGGATGAGTTTATCATTTCAAGTATTTCCATTCCATTTATCATATTAATTTCTGTTGAATTTCTCAGAATCTCGATGGATATCACATTTATCGTCAAGTTATGCAAGTGATCATTTCAAGTACACACTCCCGTGAACCTCACCCATTACGGCGGGATACCAGTCTAGGCTAAATCCCCGTATCATAACTCACAGAGTGTTGTCGGGATTACCAGTTTAGGCTAAATCCCTTACAATGACAAACACTCTTATAAGCTCGGATCTGAATCACCAGTCCAGGCTAAATTTAGTCCTTAAATGGATTACCCATCTGGGCTAAATCCTTAATACACCTATATTCTTCGGGAGGCTCGATCACTTAAGGAACACCCGTACGGGCTAGATCCATTCTATATTGAGATCAATGGATTAACTGTAACACCCCTCGCCCATATCCGACGCCGGGATAAGGTTTGAGGTGTTACCTGATTTAGCTCAATCAACTGTACAAAATTGGGCGGTAAAATTTTGATAAATATTAAAACTTTTACTTTTATAAGCAATTAGTTCTTTGAATACTGAGAATTTAACTGATAATTTAAGAAACACTTGGTGAAATTCATGTTTTAGGGTTCCACACGCCTGTGTGACTCGGGACACGCCCACGTCCTCAACCCATGTGCGACACTGACTTTAGGCCACAACCATGACACACGCCTGTGTGGCCTACCCGTGGGATATACTGACTTATAGACACGGCTATGGCACACGCCCATGTGGCCTAACCGTGGACAATACTGATTTAAAAGTTTAAGAGCAAGGGGACACACGGCCATAACACACACCCAAGGGGGTGAGCCGTGTGTCACACACGGTCTAAACACACGCCTGTGTATCTTGTCCATGTGGACAAACTAGGCTATCTTTCAAGCCATTTTGTTACCCAATTTGCACAACCTACACAAGATCATTTCAATATGATAATTGCATCCCAAAAGACATCAATTCATCCATAGAAAGAACATCATATACATTTGCCAAAATGAATAATAGCCATTATCTAGGCTTAATACAAAATGAAGGGCTTTTATCTTAAGCCAATATACATAAAAAATTATCAATAATACAACTCCCTAGTCTAGCCCCACACATGCCATAATATAAAATATAAATCCAACTATACTGAGTATTATGGCTAATAGTATGATCGATATCTCTGACTTCAATGGATCCTCTACCAAAATGGCAGTACTGAAAGAAAAGGGAAGGACAGAGAGTAAGCATAAAGCTTAGTAAGTTTCATATAAATATATATACAACAACCATGTTACCGTTTATCAATTATGCTTATAGCTCAAAGGTAAGTATAAACTGAACTTACTCATTACCATCAACTCAAATCATATTTTCTAATCGAGCTCATTACTCATGCTTACCAAATAGGTACCTGTAACGCTTACAACATTATCATACTTTCCTTATTAAATCTCTTTCTTAACTCTTAAAGTTGAACCTTTTGGAATACTACCGGATATTTTATAAGCCTCAAACGTGGGTTAAGTTGCCGCTGCCATGTCCCAGACATGGTCTTATGCTGGCTATCTCCATCGAGGCCGATGCCATGTCCTAGACATGGTCTTACACTAGCTCTCGTGTATACGCACTGATGCATGTCCCAGACATGTCTTACACTAGCATGAAACTTAGCCCATGCATGTCCCAGACATGTCTTACGATGGCACTCACCTCTACGCTGATGCCATGTCCCAGGCGTTGTCTTACACGGGCTATCATGATGCGGCTGATGCATGTCTCAGACACGTCTTATACTCGCCCTCATCTCAATGCCGATGCCATGTCCCAGACATGGTCTTATACTGGCTCTCACATAACCCCATGTCATGCAATGAATATCTACTGGATCTTTCGACTTTTTCAATCATAAATACATATACTTAGTTCCAATTCTAGAAATTTATGCTATATCAAATCAATAACAATCGAATACATGTATTAGTAATATAGTTGTATTATTTACATACAACTTACCTCTGTTTACAAAAAGTACTTGACTAGTTGGCTTAATCGGATTCCTTGGCTTTGCCCCGGTTTAGGCTCGGTTTTGGAAAATCTTAATCTGTAATAACAAAATGCACTCATCTAGTCATTAAACACAATTAGGCTATCTAAAATTTACATCTTTGGTAAAATGACCACTTTGCTCCTAGACTTTAGCAAAATGACCATTTTACCCCCATGCTCAAAATTTGATTTTTATCAAATTTCTTCATATTTCAAGCCTAGCTAAACTCTTTTTATTACTAGAGCAACCCAAAATTCTCACTATTTCACACACGAATTACTTAATTTGCAACTTATGGAAAAAAGTCCCTTTAGGTGTTTTCATGCTTACACCCTTCATAAAAGTTGTTTATAACACAACTAGGACTCATATTCCTCCATAAAAACTTAGCATATACCACAAAATACATCCATGGCAAAATCCTAAACTCTTGACCATTTTGTAAGATATCACCCTCATTTGGAAGCTTATGCTTTAAGAGTCTCAAAAGTGTAAAAATCTTGAAGAAATCTAATTAAAATCACTTACTTATGAGTGCTTTAAGTTGTTGTAGATTTTTTAGCCTTCAAACCTCAATATTTGATGATAATTTCGGTGAACAAAGAAGATGGAGAAGAAGAAAATGATAGCTAGGCTTTTAGGCATTATTTTATCACCAAATCATGACATCATCTACCTAATACTTTGACTATTTGTTTAAAATCCATCACATGGCCGGCCAACACTATTAAAAAGGGTGTAATTGCCCTTTAAAAGCCCTCAATTTTGATTTTCTAGCTATTTAACTCATTTGGGTGCTAAACTGTAACTTTTGCCCTTTTGTGCGATTTAGTCCTTTTTCGCAATCGGGCTTGAAAATATTAAAATTAACTTACCAAATTTTTCATGCACTAATATAATCGTGCTATAACCTCATAAAAGTAATAAAAATAATTTTTCTATCTTTGAATTTGTGGTCTTGAGACCACTGTTCCGACTAGGCCCTGAATCGGGTTGTTACATTTCTCCCCCTTAAGGATTTTCGTCCTCGAAAATCTTACCGGTGAATAAGTTCAGGTACTGTTCTCTCAAAGACTCCTCGGGTTCCCATGTGGCTTCCTCGACTCCATATCTATGTCACAAAACCTTCACAAGTGGTATATTTTTATTTCTTAGCTGTTTGAGTTCTCGAACTAAAATCTTGACCGGTTCCTCACTATAAGTCATGTCTAGAAGAATCTCAACTTCAGTTGGTGCATTTATATACGAAGGGTCTGATCTGTATCGGTGTAACATAGACATGTGAAATACATCATGAATCTTTTCTAACTCTGGTGGCAATTCCAAACGGTAGGCAACATGCCCTACTCTCTCGGTAATCTTATAAGGTCTTATGAAATGAGGACTCAACTTGCCCTTTTTACCAAATCTGAGGACTTTCCTCCACGGGGAAATTTTCAAAAAAAACCTTATCCCCGACTTCAAATTTAATTTCCATTTGTTTCAAATCCATGTAGGATTTTTGTCTATCCGAGGTGACTTTCAAACAGTCACAAATCACCTTAACTTTTTCCTCAGCCTCTTTAATTAAATCCACCTCGTGAATCTGATTCTTTCTTAACTCGGTCCAGAATAAGGGTGTTCGGCACTTTCGCCCATACAAAGCTTCATAAGGTGCCATTTTCAGACTCGAGTGATAGCTATTTTTGTAGGTGAATTCAACCAATAGTAAGTATTTTTCCCAACTTCCTTGAGATTCAAGAACGCAGCACCTTAACATGTCTTCTAAGATCTGTATTACTCTTTCCGACTGTCCATCAGTTTGCGGATGAAATGCTGTACTGAAACTCAACTTGGTTCCTAGAGCCTCTTGTAACTTTTTCCAAAACCTCGAGGTGAACCTCGAGTCTCGATCAGATATAATTGATAACGGCACACCATGAAGCCTCACAATCTCAGAAACATACAAGTCGGTTAACTTTTCAAGGGAGTAGTCGACACGCACTGGTATGAAGTGTGTTGACTTAGTGAGCTATTGGCAATAACCCATATTGCATCTCTCTTTTTCAAGGTTAGAGGCAAACTGGTCACAAAGTCCATGGTGATATGATCCCGTTTCCACTCAAGAATCATAACAGGCTGAAGTAAACCCGAAGGCACTTGATGTTCAGCCTTTACTTGTTGACATACCAGGCACTTGAAAATGAACTCTGAAATGTCTCTTTTCATACCCGACCACCAATACATTTTTTTAAGGTCGTGGTACATTTTCACGCTACCTAGGTGAACTGACGAACAGCTACTGTGTGCCTTTCATAAAATCTTCTGAATGAGCTCACCATTTTTGGGACACAAACTTTGTCTTTGAACATTATACGCCCATCAGTACTAATACGAAAATCTGACTTAATCTCTGATTCACACTGAGTTCTCTTGGCTTCTAGTTTCTCGTCATCTTTCTGAGCTTCACGGATTTCATGAAAGAAAGTCGGTCTGGCTCTCAACTCTGCTAGGATTGATCCATCACTAGATGTATTCAATTGAGCATTCAAGGCTGTCAAGTAAACAATGATTTCCTACTCAAAGCGTCGGCGACTACGTTCGCCTTTCCCGGATGATAGTCGATAATTAACTCATAATCTTTTATTAGCTCTAACCATCGTCGCTGCCTCAAATTCAACTCTTTTTGAGTCATTAGATATTTTAGACTCTTGTGATCTGTAAATACTCGGCATCTCTCACCATACAAATGGTGTCGCCAAATTTTCAGTGTGAAGACAACAGCTGCTAGCTCTAAATCATGGGTTGGATAATTCCTCTCATGAGGTTTTAGCTGTCTCGTGGCATAGGCTATAACCTTGCCTTATTTCATTAGCACACACCCTAAACTGTTTAGGGAGGCATCACTAAAAACAACAAATTCCTTGCTCAACTCAGGTTGCACTAAAATTGGGGCTTTGGTCAACAAAGCCTTTAATTTCTCGAAGCTCTGTTGGCACACTTCTATACATTCGAACTTGACATCTTTCTGCAGTAGCCTTGTTATCGGTGTAGCTTTCATGGAGAATCCATTTACAAATCGTCTATAGGATCTTGCTAGCCCCAGAAAACTGCAAACCTCTGTTACATTCCTCAGCGGTTTCCACTCCAGGCGGAGATCTTATTTGGATCAGCTCAGATTCCATCACCCAACACTATATGTCCTAGAAACCCGACTTCCTTAAGCCGAAACTCACTCTTACTAAACTTGGCATAAAGTCGTTTATCCCTCAAGATCTGTAACACAATTCTCAAATGCTCCGCGTGCTCATTCTCGTTACGCAAATAAACCAAGATGTCATCAATAAAAACGATGATGAACCTATCCAAATACGGTTGGAAGATACGGTTCATCAAGTCCATAAATACCACTGGGGATTTGTTAATCCAAAAGGCATAACAAGAAACTCGTAATGCCCGTATCTTGTTCGGAAAGAAGTCTTCGACACATCTTGTTCCTTGACTCTTAACTGGTAGTAACCCTGACCTCAAATCTATTTTAGAAAATACAGTGGCTCCTCTCAGTTGATCGAAGAGATCATCAATCCTCCGTGAAGGATACTTGTTCTTCACTATCACCTTTAAGTTGTCTATAGTCGATACATAACCTCATCGACCCATCCTTCTTTTTCACAAAAAGTACTGAAGCACCCCATGGTGAGTAACTCAGTCTAGCAAAACCTTTATCTGTTAACTCTTGCAACTACACTTTCAACTCCTTCAACTTAGTGGGGGCCATTCTATACAGTGCAATCGAGATTGGCGTTGTGCTGGGAACAAACTCTATACCAAACTCAACTTCTCTTTCTAGAGGTAAGCTGGGCAACTCTTCTGGAAAAACATCTATAAACTCACAAACCACTGATACTGACTTAATCTTCGACTCAGACACTTGGGTATTCAGCACAAAAGCTACATAAGCTTTATAACCTTTTCTCAAATATTTTTCGGTGACTAAAAATGATATTACCACAGGCAGGTTATCTGACCCAACTTGAAGAACATCACCATCCTCACATCTTAACTAAATTACTTTTCTTCCACAGTATACTACAACACCATGGGAGGTCAGCCAATCCATCCCTAGAATTACATCGAATTCATTAAACGACAATAACATCAAGTTGGCCAGAAAGAAATGGCCTTTAATCATCAAAGGACAGTTTCTACATACTTGGTCCACTAATACATGCTTGCCTAACGGGTTAGACACTTTTATTACAAACTTAGTGGACTCTACTAACATGTTTATACGGGGCATCAAATCCATACATATATAGGAGTGGGCAGACCCCGGGTTAATCAATGCAACAACATAAATGTCATGAATAGTAAAAGTACCCGTAATCACGCCAGGAGATTTTGCCTCCTCACAAGCACGGATAACATAAGTCCTCGCAGGCGCTCTGCCCTCGGACCTCGCCACTGCATCTCTAGTTGTGCCTCTATTGTTAGCTCCACTGCTTGTATTTCTTTGTGGTCTGCCCCTCAAAGGAGCACTACTCGCCCTCACCTCTTGATTTTTCTCTTTGTCATTTATTTCGTGACAATCTCAGATGAAGTGGTCTAACGACCCACACTTGAAACAGTCCCTCTCATTTACTCGACATTCACCCAAGTGGTGTCTCCCACATTATAGACACTCCTGCTTATTTGGCCGTATACTACTGACACTAGCAACCGAAATGGTCTGGGCTTTAGATGTCATATTCTGTCGATTTTTGTTCCTTCGCGAAAATCCTATTGAAGCATTCGATCAGGTATTAATTTATTTTGACCTCTTGAAAGAGTACTGATGCGTTTTCTCTATCTATCTTCTCTTTAAATCTCACGACTCAATGGCCACCTTCCTCCTCTCCTTTACCAACTTTTCTACTTTACGTGCTCTCTCAACGAGCACCACAAATTTTCTTAACTCTAAGATGCCCACAAACACTCGAATGTCTTCATTTAGGCCATCCTCAAACCTCTTACACATAGTAGCTTCAGTGGATACGCATTCTTGCGCATATTTACTGAGCTTCACAAACTCACACTCATACTTCGTCACAGTCTTACTACCTTGCTTCAACTCTAGAAATTCCTTCCTTTTCTGATCCACAAACCTCTGGCTAATATACTTCTTTCGAAACTCTTCTTGGAAAAATTCCCAAGTGATCTTCTCTTTCGGTACAACAGACACAAGAGTGTTCCACCACTAAAAAGCCGAGTCTCGTAAGAGTAACACGGCACACTTCACGCACTCATCGAGTGTGCATGATAGCTCATCAAATACCCTCATGGTATTTTCTATCCAGAACTCCGCTCTCTCTGGTTCATCATCTACACTAGCCCGAAATCCCTCAGCCCCTTACTTTCGGATCCTGTCTACCGGAGGCTTTTCTCTCCTAAACATGTTCGCACCTTCCGGAGCCACCGAGGCATACTTAGGAATCGAAGGTGGTTGGGAAGGTTGAGTGTTCGGGTTCGCACGAACGAACTCTGTGTACCAAGCATCCGTTATTCAGAGGTAAGCTTCCCTAGCCCCTTCGCCTTGGCCCATACTTACGGGCTCACTTTCTATCAGCGCGGTCCCTTCTGCAGGAGCCGACGCATTACTTTCCACGTCATCTACCGTGGTTCCATCAGGATCCATTTACTATATAAGAAAAACACAATTTATAATTGTCAGGAATCGTCACACTATCAATATATATATGGCATGTATGGTTAGACTCGTACTTTAGCTAGGTTAGTCCTGGAACCGACTAAACTATGCTCTGATACCACTAAATATAACACCCTTCGCCCATATCTGATGCCGGGACAAGGTTCGAGGTGTTACCTGACTTAACTCAATCAACTGTACAAAATCGGGCGGTAAAATTTTGATAAATTTTAAAAATTTTACTTTTATAAGCAATCAGTTCCTTGAATGGGCTTACGAGGCCCAAAACATACATTCGAGATGATTTAGAATTAATTGAGAATTTAAGAAAAACTTGGTGAAATTCATGTTTTAGGGTTCTACACGCCCGTGTGACTCGGGACACGCCCACGTCCTCAGCCCGTGTGCGACAATGACTTTAGGGCACGGCCATGACACACGCCCGTGTGGCCTACCCGTGGGCAATACTGACTTATAAACATGGCTATGGGACACGCCTCTGTGGCCTAACCGTGGACAATACCAATTTAAAAGTTTAAGTGCAGGGGGACACACGGCCATAACACACACCCATGGGGGTGAGCCATGTGTCACACACGGTCTAAACACACGCCTGTGTGTCTTGCCCGTGTGGACAAACTAGGCTATCTTCCAAGCTATTTTGTTACCCAATTTGTACAACCTACATAAGATCATTTCAATATGCTAATTCCATCCCAAAAGATATCAATTCATCCATAGAAGGAACATCATATACATTTGCCAAAATGAATAATAGCCATTATCTAGGCTTAATACAAAATGAAGGGTTTTTATCTTAAGGCAATATACATAAACAATTCTCAATAATACAACTCCCTAGTCTAGCCCTATACATGCCACAATCAAAAATATAAATCCAACTATACTGTGTATTACGACTGATAGTGTGATCGATATCTCTGACTTCAATGGATCCTCGAGCAAAATGGCAGAACTGAAAGGAAAGTGAAGGAAAGAGAGTAAGCATAAAGCTTAGTAAGTTGCATATAAATATATATACAGCAACCACTTCACCGTTTATCAATTATGCTCATAGCTCAAAGGTAAGTATAAACTGAACTTACTCATTACCATCAACTCAAATCATATTTTCTAATCGAGCTTATTACTCATGCCTACCAAATAGGTACCTGTAACGCTTACAACATTATCATACTTTGCTTATTAAATCTCTTTCTTAACTCTTAAATTTGAACCTTTTGGAATACTACCGGATATTTTATAAGCCTCAAACACGGGTTAAGTTGCCGCTGCCATGTCCCATACATGGTCTTACATTATGTCTCGTGTATATGTGCTGATACATGTCCCAGACATGTCTTACACTAGCACAAAACTTAGTCGATGCATGTCCCAGACACGACTTACACTGGCTAACATCATTGAGGCCGATACATGTCTCAGACATGTCCTACACTGGCACTCACCTCTACGCTGATGCCATGTCCCAGATGTGGTCTTACACGGGCTATCATGATGCGACTGATGCATGTCCCAAACACGTCTTACACGAGCCCTCGTCTCAATGTCGATGCCATGTCCCAGACATGGTCTTATACTGGCTCTCACATAACCCCATGTCATGGCATGAATATCCGGCTTGTTTCCTAAGGTTCTTACTGGATCTTTCGACTTTCTCAATCATAAATACATATACTTAGTTCTAATTCTAGAAATTTATGCTATATCAAATCAATAACAATCGAATACATGCATTAATAATATAGTTGTATTATTTACATACAACTTACCTCGGTTTATAAAAAGTACTTGACTAGTCGACTTAATCGAATTCCTTGGCTTTGCCCTGGTCTAGGTTCGGTTTTGGGAATTCTTGATTTATAATAACAAAATGCACTTATTCAGTCATTAAACACAATTAGGCTATCTAAAATTTACGTCTTTGGTAAAATAACCATTTTGCCCCTAGACTTTAGCAAAATAACCATTTTACCCCATGCTCAAAATTCAATTTTTATCGATTTTCTTCATATTTCAAGCCTAGATAAACTCTTTTTACTACTAGTGCAACCCCAAATTCTCACTATTTCACACACTTATTACTTAATTTGCAACTTATGCAAAATAGTCCATTTAGGTGTTTTCATGCTTACACCCTTCATAAAAGTTGTTTATAACAAAAATAGGACTCATATTCCTCCATAAAAGCTCAGCATATACCAAAAATACATCCATGGAAAAATCCTAAACTCTTGACCATTTTGTAAGATATCACCCTCATTTGAACGCTCATGCTTTAAGGGTCTCAAAAGTGTAAAAATCTTGAAGAAAACTAATTAAAATCACTTACTTATGAGTGATTTAAGTTGCTATAGATTTTTGAGCCTTCAAACCTCAATATTTGATGATAATTTCGATGAAGAAAGAAGATGGAGAAGAAGAAAATGATAGCTAGGCTTTTAGGCATTATTTTATCACCAAATCATGACATCATCTACCTAATACTTTGACTATTTGTTTAAAATCCATCACATGGCCGGCCAACACTATTAAAAAGGGTGTAATTGCCCTTTAAAAGCCCTGGATTTTGATTTTCTAGCTATTTAACACATTTGGGTACTAAAATGTAACTTTTGCCTTTCTTGCGATTTAGTCTTTTTTCGCAATCGGGCTTGAAAATATTAAAATTAACTCACCAAATTTTTCATGCACTAATATAATCGTGCTATAACCTCATAAAAATAATAAAAAAACTTTTCTATCTTCGAATTTTTGGTCTCGAGACCACTGTTCTGACTAGGCCCTAAATCGGGTTGTTACATTACTTGTTCGGGCTAAATCCTTTTATGCAACACATGCAGGATCTCATGTCATGTTAACAATGATTTATCCATCGGATATCACTTTTTGTTCAACCGAGAATTTTCTCTTTTCATCAAGTATAACAATATGCATAGATGATCATGCAATGTACATTCAATTCAACACATTTTCATGTTTATTTGGGCATTTGTCCATACAATAAAAATAACATATCACTTAGTTTTCATACAAACTTATTCATTTCATTTAAAATGTTAGTTTCCATCAAATGTCCATTAACGTCAAATTCAATACAATCATAGCAAGATATATTTCATGTATAACAATAATAACATGAATAATATGCTTATTAAAGCAAGCAAACTTACCTCGAAGATGGAAACGACAAAATTACCATTTTAGTCTAAAACTTGTATTTTTCCCGATTTAAGCCCGAATCTCGATTTTCTTGATCTATCATTTCAAATATAGCCTATTTAGGACTCACAGTATTCAAATTTACCCAAAATCATATTTTGGAAAAATTATATTTTTGCCCCTAAACTTTGTCAAAATTACACTTTTGCCTCTAGACTTGTAAAATGATTTTTATTCAATTTTCCCATTCTATAGGCTAGCCGAACCATTTTCATAACTATAACAAACTAAACTTCTCATCATAATACCGTTTAGATACAATTTTTACAACTTTTACAAAACGGTCCTTTCGGATGTTTTCATCGAAAATTCGTTTATTTAACACCCAACACTTATTTTCTACCATTAGACATCAAAATACAAGCATGTCACTCATGGGAAAATTTTTAAACATAAACCCTAGCTCAAAATAATGGTAGAAATGAGTAGATCATGTTATCGGGACTTCAAAAATGTAAAGAACATTAAAAACGGGGCTCAGGATCACTTACAAATGAGCTTGGAAGCTTGAACCAAACCCTAGCTGTAACGCCCCGTACCCGAGACCATTGCCGGAGTCGGACACGAGGGGTTCACAGACTAAATTCGCTTACTATCGCAGTCTATTTTAAAAATTTCCAGACAGCTGGCTAACTGTGTCGCTGTCACCTTAAAAATCATATCTTGAGTTTCACAACTCGAAAATCAGTTTCGTGATTTTTCCCTGAAACTAGACTCATATTTCCATCTACATATTGTTTTCTAGAATTTTTGGTTGGGCCAATTAGTACAGTTTATTAGTTAAAGTCTCCCCTGTTACAGGGTGCGACTACACTGACCTTCATGCATTACAATTTGGATATCTCCCTGTACAGGGATTCAATACTGATGCCGTTTGTTTCTATAGAAACTACACTCAGAGAGGAATCTATACATATATGGCATGACTCCTAATCATCTCTGGTACATTTATAATGAATTTCCAAAGTCGGAACAGGGAATCCAGAAACTGTTCTGGCCTTGTTTCACGAAAACCTAATTATCTCTTAACATACCACTCATATGACCGTTTCGTTTCTTCCATATGAAATTGGATTCATCAAGGTTCATTTAAATAATTTATTCACTATTTAATTCCATTCCTACTATTTTTAGTGATTTTCCAAATCTACATCACTGCTGCTGTCAGCATCTGCCTTTAAGGTAGACTTTACCTATTTCATAGTTTCCATGATTCAACTAGCCCTTTTAGCATAAATAGCACAAATTATGATAATGATTAACCATTCCCATGGCCAATCCTTGTTAAGCATATCCACACCTCTCAATAACCATATCCATACCAAATGATTATAACATTATGCTCAAACATATATAAGCCATTTTCGCATGGCTATCCAAAAATTATACAAAACCGAAGGGTACATGACCAACAACAAAAGGGTAGTCCTATACATGCCATTTCCAGAGTTCAACCAAAAGTGTACCAAAAGGGTTTTGATAGTGTGGGCGACTTCGACTTCAATAATCCCGAGTCCGATAGCTGACGAACCAAAATCTATAAAACAGAGATTCAAAGAACGGAGTAAGCATTTAATGCTTAGTAAGTTTTAAGCAAAACAAAGTGTTCTCAATCACTATCATTGGTCATTCATTTCAACTGTTCGATGAAGTTAATCTAGAGCTTCATCTCGATCTATAACATCATTAAACGCAACACTTGGCTGCCACATATATACTTTCGAATAATAATGACCTAGATGGTCAAATATTTCCAAAGCACATTCTTTATCGATTTTCAACTTTCAATAATCCTTTCCACTTGTTCATAATCACATCCATACTTTTAAGTATTTCAACATGACAAGTACTAAATTACCATAGGCACATAAAGAACCAACATATTCCTTATCACATATATGTAAGCTTACGAATAATAATCCTTACCTTGTACTGGCACATCTAGCTCAACCCAACCCATACTCAAATCATAAGGCTTTTGGGCAGAATATGCACTAATACATAAGAATATTTCATCGCATACTTTATTATACAAACATACCATTACCAATTAGATCATTCTCACATTTGGAGTTATAATATTAATCACATTTACCTACCTCTTTGATACTGATAATTCACCTCGAAATCACTCCACCGATGAGTAAGTAATACGTACCTGAACATCTTGAATACATAATACTTATTTGATGGTAACTTAATGCAGATACTCAATATCAAAGTCTTACTTGAATCCTAGCATTTAGCCGTCGGGTCTTTAAAGCTCGGATATAGTACGAGCACGAAGCCTACGGACATTAATCAGGATAATATTCTCGCATAAAGCCTGCGGGGTTTTAACCCGGATATAGTACTGACACAATTGCCCTTCGGGACTTATCACATTTATACACTTCCACATCCATCACATTGGCCATTCGGCCTTATCACATATATACACTTCCACATTCATCACATTGGCCATTCGGCCTTATCTCATATATGCATGTTCACATTCATCACATTGGCCATTCGGCCTTATCACACATACACATGTTCACATTAATCACATTGGCCATTCGGCCTTATCACACATACTCATGTTCACATTCATCACATTGGCCATTCGGCCTTATCTCATATATGTATGTTCACATTCATCACATTGGCCATTCGGACTTATCACACATACAGATGTTCACATTCATCACATTGGCCATTCGGCCTTATCTCATATATATATACACTTTCACATTCATCACATTGGCCATTCAGCCTTATCACATATATACACTTTCACATTCATCACATCGGCCATTAGGCCTTATCACATATATACACTTTCACATTCATCACATCGGCCATTAGGCCTTATCACATATATATACACTTTCACATTCATCACATTGGCCATTAGGCCTTATCACATATATATACACTTTCACATTCATCACATTGGCCATTAGGCCTTATCACATATATACACTTTCACATTTATTCAAATATACTTCACATACCACATATACTATCATGTACAGACTTGGTCTTGGCCGAATCTACATCCATCACTTTCCAATGAATAATTCAATTTTACGCCATACTATCATTTCATATTCGAATACTCATAAGCTTACAATATCACGATTTAGAATTCAAGTATGGGTTTAATCAATAGCTTATGAGCAACTGAAACAAGTTTTATCCATGTTTACAACAAAATCACATATTCACTACGAGCTGTTTTCCTGAGCAATGGTCACTAAATTATTTATAACCGGAGCTACAAAACTCCAAATCACTTGCCGTTAATTTTTCCTGAATATAGACTCGTGTATCTTCCATCCATAAAATTTCCAGAATTTTAGGTTTGGCCAATCAATACCAGATTTTTCTTAAAGTTTCCCCTGTTTCACTGTTTGACTAATCTGACCACTCTTCACTACGAATCAAATTTTTCATTTTACGGAATTCAAAATGTGTTGTATTTGATTTAATTTGAAACTAGACTCATTAAGGAGTCTAAGCATATAAATTTTATCTTATAACCATTTTTGTAAAATTTATAATGATTTTCTAAAAACAGAACAGGGGATTTCGGAGTCATTCTGACACCATCTCACACAACTTTAAATATCTCTTTATAGGAAATTTCTTTGCTCACAAGGTCTCTTTTATAAGAAACTAGACTAATTAAGCCTTGATTACATATTTTATTCAGCCTATAATTCCACACCAACAATTTATAGTGATTTTCTAAAATCACGTTACTGCTGCTGTCCAAAGCAAATTATTACAATTTGCTCTTAAATTTCCAAGTCCAAACACATATGAACTTACCATTTGAGTTTAAGACATATCATGGCCACATCATATCTTATTAAATCAACTCATTATGTCCTATTATGATTGAATTTACTCAACGTTTAATCACTTAAAACTTACCTCGGATGTTGTCAAACGATTTCGGCGGCTATTCGACCACTTTTTCCTTCCCTTTATCGGATTTAGTTCCCCTTTGCTCTTGAGCTTAATTCAAACAAATTTAACTCATTAAAGTCTCATTTTGCTAGCTTATGGCCGAATATGACAAGGAGTTTGATAGGTCATATGACCACCTTTTAGCATGCAAATGATATCAACACCAATCCACCTTGGCCGAATATCATCTCCATGACATAGTAAAGATTTGAACCATGGGCTATTTAGAACTCAAGCTAACTACTAAAACATGCATGCATCTCATGGAACATCATCAAACATACCTTAGTCTATCAAACCACCATAGCCGATTTCCTCAAAGCTCTTTTTCCTTCTTTTTCTTTCTCCTATTGGGCCAAGAACAACATGAGAGCTTTTCTCTTCTTTTTTTTTTGGTCATGCATGAGAATGATGAACACATTTTTTTCTCTTTGTTTTCTTCCTTCAATTTCTTATTAGTTTATTGCCCATGCTTCTTATTTTATTCTTCCATTAACACAACATGTTTCATGACATGTTTTGCCCATGCTTCTTATTTTATTTTTCCATTAACACAACATGTTTCATGACATGTTTTGCCCATCATCCCTTGTCATGGCCGGCCACTAGTACTTAAATGGGGGGAAATTGACATGCAAGTCCACCCCTTTGATTACATGCACTATTAGGCCACTTGCATTTGCCTAGCACATTTCTAAATTTTCTCACATAAGTCCTATCAACTAAATTCACATGCAATTAACTAAATCGAAGCTTAAAACTTTCACACATTTATATTCACATATTTTAGGCAATAATTATCACATTCAAATAATTTGGTGACTCGGTCTAGCAGTCCCGAGACCGCTTTCCGACTAGGGTCACTTTAGGGGTGTCACACTAGCCATGGTGTCCATGCTAGTTTCGGCTGGATGGAGAAGATGGTAGCCAGTTTTGACTTATTTTCCCTTTTTAATTCTTTTAATTATTAGATTACCAAAATGCCCCTAACTTAAAAACTCATAACAGTTGGACACTTCTAACATGTGGAACTCAACTTTTGCACTTTTACAATTTAGTCCTTTTGACCAAATTGAGTCATCAAACGTCAAAATTTTTGAACGAAATTTTCACAAAATCATTTCGTGAAATCATAGACCGAAAAAATATAATAAAAATAAATTTTTCTTACGTCGGGTTTGTGGTCCCGAAACCACTGTTCAAACTAGGCCCTAATTCAGCATATTACAAGACTAATCATAATAGCACATATCATAAAAACCTAGTCCCTATACATGCCTCTCACTTAAACATGCTTAACAAATATCAATATTCCAAAGGTGATGGCTTTATAGTGTGATGCTGTCTCCAACGATCTCCAATCCCGAGCTACCCTTAAAAGACTAAAGAAAAGGAAAGGAAGGGAGTAAACTTTATAGCTTAGTAAGACCATATGAAAATAATAAGCAATTTATCAACTTGCTTCTCAAGGTAATACGATCATATTTGTACTTTTATTTATGTTCAGGTCAAGCTATTTTATCGAGCCACAGTTATTAAATTATTTATATCTAGAGCTACAGAACCCCAAATTAAGTTCCGCTAATTTTAATTGAAACTAGACTCATATATCTTCTTAACATAAATTTTATTCTTTAAGTACAGTTTATTCTTTAAAATCACCCCTGTCTTGCTGTTTGACAGTTCCGTCCCTCTTCACTGAAAATTAATTATCTCCCCATACGAGATTCAGATGATGTTTTTGTTTATTTCTTTTGAAAATAGACTCATTAAGGATTCTAAGAATATAAATTATAATCTATAACTATTTTTGTATAATTTTTAATGATTTTCCCAAATCAGAATAGGGGATTTCAAAATCATTTTGACTTTGTCTCACAAAATTTCAAATATCTCATAATATGAATTCTCTTGTATGCACCGTTTCTTCTATGTGAAACTAGATTATTAAGCTTTAATGTCATATTTTATTCAGCCTCTAACTCAATTTCCACAATTTATGGTGGATTTTCATATTCGGACTACTATTCCTGTCCAAAACTATTTTAGTGTAAATTAATGATACTAAGTTTATCACACCTTATTAATTCATTTTCACCACATTGGTAAAAATACATATTTATACATCATAAGTATAGACATATAATCACAAGGTCATCACAAAATCATTCTCATAGGCATGAATTACCCATGTACATCTTAATCAAATGTGTATCATGAATCGAAATCATTTCTCATTACTCAACATGCTCATATTCATTCCTTAGTAATCATACAACATGAATTGAGTTCACATCTCATTAATTTCATGTAAGTACCTGTACTATTCACAATATTGCCACAAGCTCTATCATTTCGACTTAAACCGTAAATTTTTCATTGAACTATTTGGAATACTACAGGATAATCACTAAGCCTCAAACATAGGGTACGATGCCGATGCCATGTTCCAAACATGGTCTTACACTGGCTCATACATCTAAGTCGATGCATGTCCCAGACAGGTCTTACACTGACTTTCATATATCGAGCCCAATGCTATGTCCCAAACAGGTCTTACACTGGCTTTCAGCTATCGGTGTCGATGCCATGTCCTAGACAGGTCTAACACTGACACATGTCAAGCTGATGCCATGTCCTAGACAGGTCTTACACTAGCTTACATATCTCGAGGCCGATGCATGTCCCAGACATGTCTTATACTAGCTCTCGTCTTAATGCTGATGCCATGTCCCAAACATGGTCTTACACTGGCTCTCATAATGTGGCCGATGCATGTCCCAGACATGTCTTACACTAGCACACATCCATAACACCCAAATGCCATGGCAAGGATATCCGATCTATTCCTGGGGTTCAACTGGGAGTTTTTACCACATTAAATCTCACCGTATATTACTCATAGGTGCATTCAAGCATTATATGCATAATCAAATATTCAATGCATAAATATGACTAAGTTGCATTATTTACATAAAACTTAATCGTTTCAATGGAATATCACATCCTATCAAATTTCCAATGTATTCAATCATCACAAAAATGTTATTAACATTTGGCATCACTTTCTCATACATAACTCCATCAACATATAATTCAATACAATCATAGCAAAATAGATGTCAAGTATATTAACAATAACATGGATAACATGTTTATTTAGTCACACGGACTTACCTCGAATGCAATTTCAGCTAATTACTCTATTTTAGTCCATAACCTCATATTTTTCGATTTAAGCCCGAGTCTCAGTTTTATTAATCTATAATGATAAAATTCACTACTTTAATCATCATATTAACCAATACATTCCATAATTTATACTTTGGAAATATGATCATTTTGCCCTTAGACTTTCACAAAAATTACGATTTTACCCTTAAGCTCGTAAATCAATTTTTATCGAATTTCCTCCCTTACCAAGCCTAGCCGAATTCTTTTTATAACTATAGTAACTCACAATGTACATTATTCCATACATTTTCAACCTATTTTAGAGACTTCACAAAATAGTCCCTTTAGGTGTTTCATGAACACCACTTCACAAAAGTTGTTTATTACACCACCATGACTTATTTTCTTCAATAAAAATACAGCAAACAACATAAATATTCACATGGCAAAACGTTAGACTTTCAACCATTTTGCAAAATAATCCCACCATTAGCTAGATTAAGCTACAAGAGTTCCAAAAATACAAAAATCATCAAAAATGACCATCAAAATCACTTACTTGCAAGGGGACTAAGTGGCTGAAAATTTAAGCTCTCAAAACCCCCATGTTTGCTGCCATTTTTGGTGGAAAGAGAAAAAGAAACAAAAAAGATGACAACTTTTTCTTTATTTTATTTTATTACCAAAAAAAGTCACCTAATGTCCATAAAATTTGACTTTTCAACTTTCTTGTCCCCTATGGTCGGCCATCACTCCCCAAATGGCCTATTTGCACTTTAAAATCCTCCAATTTTATTTCTCTAGCTATTTAACATATTTGGGTAGTAAAACAAAACTTTTTCCCTTTATGTAATTTAGTCCTTTTTCGCAATTAAGCTCACAAGCACTAAAATTAATTCACCAAAATTTTCATGCACTCGCATAATCATGCTATAACACAAAAAATAATATTAAAATAATTTCTCGACCTCAGATTTGTGGTTCCAAAACCACTGTTTCGATTAAGCCCTATTTCGAGATGTTACAATTCTCCCCCCTTAGGGACTTTCGTCCCCAAAATTCTTACCAAAAATGTGGTGGTATTCGCATAGGCTCCATTATTCACAACATTACTAGAGAACCCCTTACTAAGATTGAACTTTTAGTTCTTAACACTTCAATCTATCGTACCAAGTCATGAGCGGTTCTTCATCATACAGCAACATCAGCTGAATCTTGATCTATATCGGAGAACTCATGTATGCAAAGGGTACAATCCATACCGTCATATCACATATACACATAACACACTTGAATTTTCTCAAATTCGCATAGTGAAGCTAGTCAATACATCACTGGCCTTATACTCTATTACCTCGTACGACCCAATAGTTTAACAAATTTAATTCTCAATTAATCTTTAATTCTGAAACACGAAAAGGAAACATATTGTCAAAAATCTGAACCGATCAAACCAAAAATGAAATACGGTGCCAAAATACAACCACACATTCAAAGCTTTCTATGAAATTTGACAACGTTAAACACAAGCAATTCAATTACTCTGTTAAATGAGAATTCTGTACATGCTGAAATAATTTATAGATCTCGTCATTTACTCAATCATAAACCCACATAACACTTCTCTTTTCTAGAGACATGAATTATCTCGATAGGAATTCTATTGTACTCTTTCTCAACTCCATTCTAGTACCAACACTAGCTGAAGTAGTACTAAAGACAATCGATATTCGACTTTAGTTATGTTATTACTCCAAATATTCATGCACAAAATTAGAGATGTCGAGCCCCAAACTCAATCACTAATACATTATTTCTATGAGTTTTCTTGCAACATTTCTGCATAGGTTCTGGGTTTTCTGTTACACAAATCCTTACTCTAATATAATATCATTCATTAGGTTTGACCTGAAATATACAACCAGATGTCGACCCTCACGGTACTCGTTTAGCTTACAATTCACTAACACTTTTCTCAACTGCACAAGCTTGTAATGAAATTTTAGTTTTCAGTCTTGAATTCGGCTAAGACCGATCTTGTCAACAAACAAATTCAACCGTGTAACCATCATTCTCAAAGTAAACGGGGTTTTCTTAACCAAACACTTGTAACTGCTTTTAACCTTTCTCAAAGGTCAACAATAACTAACTCAAAATCTTTCAATAGCTTAAGCCACTTATGCTACCTCAGACTCAGATCTCTATCCATGACATTAGATATTTTAATCTATCACATTGTCTTATAGTCTCAAAACACATTATGATCCACTTAATGACACATCATTGGAAAATCGAGAACTCTCTGCCCGAGTTAAGCTGAACTAAATTTAATACCTCAGTTAACAACACTTCCAACCATTTAAAACTCTACTAGCATATAATAGACCATTTTAATTTCCCATGAAAGCGATAAATTTTTCAATCTGAACAATTTTAACTCATGTCATGGTCTTCTAAAATATGCATTTTTTTATTCAGACTATCTGGCTTTTTACCATAAAGAAATGAAATTTTGTTCCTAGACCTGAAAATAGACTTGGACATAAATATCTCATTTAACCTTTCGAGCAAGTAATCCACACAAATTGAATAACCGAATCATCCTCAATCATCAATCACTAATAGCTCGAGAAATCCCTTCATGCTAATAACAGAATGACTCGAACATACAACCCTTTATGATTCTTTTATAACTCAAATCAAAATTCTCTATGAAGTTTTTTCATTTAACCAGACCATATGCTCTTTTGCTAATCCCGAGAGAAATCAAGATTACTAGTAAATGAAACTTATTACACAATCTAGACTTGAGTTACCACAATCTATACGCTGGCAAATTTCAACCTTTTTTTATTACAAAAACTAGAAAACATCACATCAATATCACCTTGTTTTTGTGATCAGGCTAAAGACATAATCATAATAAACACTTTTAACTCTGACCCAAGAATATCCCATACAATGAACCATGTTCGACACATATTAATGACAGGAATGACCAGAGATTCGAGACATTTACTTTCAAGATATGAAGACATACAAAATTTTCGAAATCATAGTCCAAATGAAATAAATAACAAAGATCTTAACAATCCTTCAGAGAAAAGAAATCCAGAAGAGGATACTACACAGACTCACTGGAATCAAATGCAACAAGGACTACATCCTATTCATACATATGTACCGAAACAGAGTACCATCCAGAAGAAACAAGATCACAGCTTCACGCAACTATTTCTGTCATCACAAATCCCATATTATTCTTTTCACTAAAGAAGATTAGTTCTGAGGAGATCTCAATCATTACATTTTTTCGACCTCGTACCTGAGTAATTCGATCTACCGAAGTAAATTTCTTCTCTAACTGTGATAGTGCAATACTCAAATAATCTTTTTGTCAACCTAAGACTTTTCTAGCTCTTGCTTACTTATCAACTCATTCTCAATCTCTAATCATATTTAGAGATATTCCTCCACTGAACTCTTTGGTTTCACACTTGTGAGTTTATTCAACACAAATTTCATGAAATTCCATTACAAAACACCACTCTGATAAGGGGGTGAGGTTGTAGGGCCTCTGACTTGACTTTCATACACATATGTATATGACAAAACTTTCATCATCATAGCAACATCATCAAAATCATATCATTCATTTCAGACAAACTGACATTCATATTCGTTTTATGCCAAATTTCAAGTTATCTTATTTAGACAAGTACACTTATGCATGCACACTACACATTCTCAATAACTTTACTTATCCCATTCATTTAATCAAATAAGTCATGTACATAACATCATACGAGAGCCAACCAACATGGATAAGTATATTCCACTTTATACATTCATCTCGTACATCATCGTATGCATATCATTACAAACATGTAAATCAATCCAAGCAATTTAACACTTATACTCAGACTATGTGAACTTGCCAACCATATTCATCCAAATAAGTATACATGAACATTCATTCTACCTGTATTTTTAGTAAGTTTTCTAAACACATGCATTCACTCAAACAAACCAATCATATACACAATGGGATTGTTAATCAACCATAGATAAGCTCATTATGCCATGTACACATTCTATTTCATGTTTCTCATATCACAATCATATACATATACATTTCACGAATTCTTGTTCGTACCTTTTCGAGTTTCATCTCTTAACAACTGTACTTTATTGAATACTTTAGTATCATTATCTATGTGATCGGGTGTAGCTCGATTGGAGAGTACCTTGCCCAGACAAGATAGTTCTCATTCACGTCGGGAGACATCACACTATCACAAACTTGTGGCATGTATAGCTAGACTCTTACATGTACTAGGTTAGTCCTAGAACTGACTAAACCATGGCTCTAATACCACTAAATGTAACACCCCTTACCTGTGTCTGACGCTAAAACAGGGTACGAGGCATTACTAGACTTAATCGTTCACAAATATGCAAAAATCGACAACAGAATTCCTTTCGTATAAAAAATTTTCATGCACATGCATAATGTCCCATACACGGGCCTACGAAACCCTAAACATGCATTGAATGTAATGCCCCAAAAATTTAAATATCTATTTATGTATGTTGTGTTGCATACAAATGCTTCAGTGGTTATGTGTTCTGGGAGTGTCTAAGAGGTGTTTGGTTCAAACCTGGGTTTTTGTGAGAAAGTTTTATTTTTATGAAATAAACCATTACCTTTAGTTGGTAGATTTTTAAATAAATGTGAGTAAAGTATGACATAAAATGCCTGCTAGTCCAATGGATAGAGGTGTGTGGAGTGTTCCATGAGGTCTGAGGTTGGAGACCTGTCACGCTCCAAGTGTGTTTTATTTTACTTGTTGCCGTGTGGATGGTTGTATATCACTGAAACTCTAAAGCATGGATGGTTGGCGTGTTTGAAGGAAAGTAAGAGTGTGTAGTCAAAATTTTAGGAGGAAATTTGGGATAAGGATAGAGGAGTGATCGGTTGAGAGATTTGTAGAGGGTTTTGGAGAGGTGATCGTGGGGAGTTGAGGAGAGAAAGAGTATTGTGCTAAATGGGGATTCTAGGCACTCATGGAATTCAATTTTGGTAAGTTTGGCATTTGGATTGGTTGCTTCTTTTCTGTGGAAACGAATTGGGGCCTACGGAGTTTTGCGGTGTTTTTCATTTATGCTTTCGGGGTTGCATTTTGGGACTTTTTCCTTTCTCTCCTTGGATGATTTTTCCCTTCTCCCCTCTTAAGGTTGCTCAGCTTTTTGCTCCTAGGTCTAACCGATTTTCTTTTACTTCCCCTTGCCTTGGTCGAATATTGTAGGAGTTATTGCGTGTTGCACTTTTCTTCAGGCGTTGCTCTTCTCCCTCTCCCCTTTTGGTCCATTGTTTTGTCAAGTATTATTTTTATCTTTCTCTCTCTAATTGTTTCTCTTACCCTCTCTTTTTATTTGGTACCCAAGCCGAATACTTCATCCCTTACTCTCTCCATCTTTATTTGGATTGATAGTTGTTCTCTAACAAATCAATGAGTTCACGATTCCCCCTTGTTTCTTTCTTTTCTTTCAACATTTATCAAGCCTCTCCTCTATCATACTGTTGGAGCCGAATATTCTTATCTTATTGCCGAATCTCACTTTCTCTCGCTTATGGTGGTGGTTCTTTTGGTTTCTAGAGTTTCTTGAGGAGTGAAGGAGTTTGCAAGTGATAACTGAAGCGTTCGAAACCTTTCCCTAATCAATCGGTCAGAGGTAACTCTATTTGTAGTTACTATGTTTAAATGGGGTATGTTGGCTTGCATTTTTGGCTGTTGGCCAAATGCTCATTTCTCTTACTTTTGGGTTTTATGCTTTCTTTAAGGTAGTACATGATGTTTCAAGCCATGTTTTTAAGCAACCATACTAATGGATTTCACTGGTAATGTAGGTATATTCGATAGGGAGAGCGTGATCAATCTTAATTAAGTGGTCTAAGAGGACTGAGCCACATTTGTTCAATCAAGGCAAGCATTATGTTTAGTTGGGATTGTATTAAGGGAGGTTGTTAACCCTATTGTCAAATGACTAATAGAATACCTTGGTTGAATGTAGGTTTTGGGTGCTCGTGGGCTATACACACATTTCGCAATCAGGTATGTAATCACCCTGCTATAATCATAAATTGGCAAAAGCTGGAAAACATGACTAGTGTCGCTACACGAGCGTGCGCTCACTTGTGTGGTGAATCAAAAGTGCCAAATGAGGGTGTTCGATTGTAAAGGCCACTATGAGCGATTTCATGGGCTTAGGCCGTTTTGGGCCATGTTGGGCTGAATTGGGTCGTACGGGCCCTACAAGCTAGTAGGCCCCACCTGGGTAAGCCACACGGACGTATGGAGATTAATGGGCCAGGCTGTGTAGTTTGCACAGCCAAGGCCATTTTGTGGCTTATTAGGCCACACGAGAGTGTGGGCCCACATGGGCCATATTAAGGGCTTTGGGCCCATTTTCATTGATTGGCTACTAAGGTTGCACGAGTCACCCGAGACAACTGTGGACCTTCTGTTGGGTCGGTGAGCACACATAGACCCAATACTGATAAAATGACCGTTATACCCCTATGAGGTAAAATGACTGATATACCCCTATGTTATGTATAATTGTATTTGAGCATGACATTTCTACATACACGTATGATATTATGATGTGACATGTTTCATGGGGGTGGGTTGATATATTTGGAGCAAGTGTACTGTACTGGCAGCTCTACTGCATATACTGATTAGTACCGTAACCAGTGCTATATTTTGGAGTGTAGGGATGGGTGGGTTGATTTTATCCCCACATGGAGTGTTGGGCTGGACAGAGTGGAGTGTAGAGGATGGATGGGTAGGACTTTTAATTGCATTTTTGTTACTGTTACTATAATAGGCTAAGGCCCACACTGCTACTGACACTGCTACTGATACTGTATAGGGCTAAGACCCTAACTGTTATTAGATTGTTACTGAAACGAGCTTAGGCCCAGACTGTATTTGTCTATGGTGTCTGATTGATTGCTTGATAAGAGATTACATACTGAGTCTTTCATAAACTCACCCTTCTGCTTTCTTATGTAGGAAATCGTTAGGCGGGTCGGTGCTGCGAGGGACTCGATGGAGGCCACACAACTGCTATTGCTACTGTTTTAAACCTTTAATCTTTAAGCTATTTAATTTGGGTATTGTTATGTAATAAGGCCTCTTTAAAATTTTACTTTTGTTTGGGGTTTTCTTATTTTGATTTATATTTGTTAGTAGTAGGTCGCGGATTTTCAAAAAATAAATATATGTTTTCAAAACACCACTCTATTACAACGTATTTTTCCACCACAAACATTGTTTCCAAAATGTAATAACAATCTTAAATGATTAAACTCTCATTAAACCTACTTGAATTTTTAACAACTATCAAGATACTTAAGAGTTTTGTAAAAGATCACTACAGGGGTTTTTAATAAAGTACGGACTTTTCAAACAGATCGACGGGTTTAAAAAAACACTTCAATGTGACATCACAGATTCAACCATAACGTATAGGCCGATTTTGGGGTATTATATTTAATGGTATCAGAGCCAGGTTGCAAAACTTGGCTGTGGAATTGGGCTTTTTCTTAAAACATAAATTTTTAAAAGAACCATTTCAAATAGGTTGAAAAGTATTTTTGAAGGGTTATTTATGAATGTCTGGTCTACAGAGTCCCCGATGCCGATTCTGTAAGTCCTCTAAAACTATTATCTATTTAATATTGAGACTACTATAGGCAATAGACTGTACTGAAATACTCTGTTTAGGGTAAACAAAAATTGCAGTCAAGGCTGCAATTTACGAAAATAAAACTCTGAATTATTGATAACATTTTTCATAAAATATCCTATAATTAACACTGGAACTATAAACTGATGCATAAAACTTTTAATTTAGGTAATACGTAAATCAGTAATGAGCACTAGAGGTACTTGTGGAAGCGGTACAAGAGGCCACGGTAGGGGCCGTGGAGGTGCTCGAGTTGGGTCGTCAGCATCAGGTCATATGCCTAACAATGAAGCTAGAGAGGCACCGGCCTCACTTGTGACTAAGACTGGGTCACAAGATCATGCAACTGGGGACGACACTGTCCCAAGCCATGTTGCAGATTTTGGAAAGGGTCACTGGGCCTAATATTGGTACTGTAGGCTGTGGGTTTGTAACGGAATGACTCGGCCTAATGGGGTTAAAATCTTTAGGAATATCGCGGGATTTGCCCCTAATGTGGCTGAATATTGGATTGAGGCCACAAAGCAGATCATGGATAACCTCGACTGCACCCTAGAGCATAAATTAAAAGGTGCAGGTCGTTGTTATGTGATGAAGCCTATCAGTGGTGGCTTATAGTGAAAGCGGGTACTCAGCCTAACCGGTTGACTTGAGAATTTTTCAAAACTGCATTCCAAGGGAAATATGTGGGCGCTAGTTATATGGATTCCCGAAGGAGAGAGTTTTTAAATTTGACTCAAGGGGTTAAATCAGTAGCTGAATATGAGTCTGAGTTTTTACGACTTAGCCGCTATGCGCGTAGGATGGTGGCAACTAAATAGAAGCATTGTGCTTGTTTTTAGGGCGGCCTCAGAGATGATCTGCGAGTTCTGATATCTCCACAGAGGGAGTGAGATTTTGCTATGTTAGTGGAAAAGGCAAAAATCACCGAGGATGTAAAGCGCGCTGAGCACCAGAATTGTAAAAAGGATAGGGGAAGGAACAAGAGGGTTTGGGAGCCCTGAAGTTGAGCTATGAGGCCTAAGAAAAAGGCTAGAGATGATGGGCTAGTCAGAGTTGGGCCCCCTGTTGCTGCTTTTGGCCACATGTGTGTGCTAATTGTTGGAGACGCCATCAGGGCGAGTGCTGGAAAAGGATAACGGCATGTTTGAGGTGCGGGTTTTTGGAGAATCACATAAGAGATTGTCCACGGAGGCTCGATCAGATGCAAGCTATTGGTGTGGGTACTGTTCAGTCGCCGAGAGGTGTTCAGCAGCCACCGAGAGGCCGTGGTCAAGCCATAGGTGGTAATGGTATGGGTCATTGATCGTGATTTTGTGTGATAAGTTTTATAAATTTATAATGAATCGTTCTTGAAACTAACTATTATCATGATGAAGGCAAGTGTACCTATCGAACAGTAGTATAGCTTTGGCAAGACCGAATTATCGAACCCAAAGAAACTAAAAGTACTAGTAATGACTGTCTTTTTATTATCTAGCCTAAGAATAATGGGGTTTGTTTTTTAACTAACTAATTAACTAAACTAAGAATTCACAGAAAATAGAATTGAGGAATTACTGTTGGAAAAATGATTCAATTAAGACAATACATAAGGAAGAATCCACCTAGATTGTAACACCCCTTACCCGTATTCATTGTCGGAATAGGGTACGAGGCATTACCGGAGTTTACTGAACATTTTCAGATAATTCTGAGTCATTTATTATTCATATTTTGAAAATAATCATAACGTCTCTCTATTGGGCCCTCGAAGCCCCAAACATACATTAGAAACCAACCAGAATTAAATCGGGAAAATAGAATTTTTTTTTAAATCTTAAATTATATTTTCATCTAAGTACTTACCATTTCAATGCTCCTTATAATTAAACATGTTACCATTCAATCAATAGCTTGGCACTTGTCTAAGCGTCAAACAACATCATTGTTAGTATACTTGCACAAATTTCATATAAATTCAACATTGATATTTTAACTTCTCATAGTCTCCTTAACATTTTTCTCTCTTGGTAGCTATAGAAATTCTTTTGATTTTTGGGTGAAAATATTGAATTTTTGGTGGAAGGACCAAATTGTAGAGAAAAAAACTTTCTTTCCTTTATTCTCTTCTAACGTTTGCATGCATGGAAAGATGGATGAGAATTCCTCATCTTTCTTTCTTTATATACTAATAAAATAATAATAAAATATCTTATTAAAATATTAATAAAATAATATTTACTAATTAAATAATTATAAAATATCAAAATATCTCTAGCATCATTATTACTTTCTAGATTTCTCTCTCTTCCAATTGACCATTTTGCCATTTATTATCTTTTAAAATTCCGTCCTTGAGTCATCATTTAATTTGGTAAAATTGCAATTTAGTCCCTTATAGTTCTCCATCTATTCAATTTGGTCCTAATTCATCCATTTTCCTTAGTTTCTAGATCATTCACCCTTAAAATATTTACTCTATTAGTCCTTCAACTTTTTCATATTTACACTTTAACCCCTCAAATTTTGAGTATTTACTCTTATGCAACAAAAGTTTTCTCACTTTTACAATTTAGTCCTTTCTTGAATTAATATATCATAATATACTTCCCAATATTGACATAACTCAAAATTCCCCTTTTTTTCACTTTATTTCCTTATTTTACTATATCACGGATAATATTTTACTGTAAAAATTTTCGGGGTATTACATAGACTTCACTTGTTATTCTGACTCCGAATTGGACGATTTATTTATTTAAGTTGTTCTATAGAGATCCCTAAGTTATGTTATTATCCCTATTCAAGATCTAGATTGAATAATTGAAACTTTTCTCTAAGTAACACCCTAGGGTTGCATTAACTCGATCTATGGATCTCCTTATTAGGTTTCACCTTAATCCGGCAAAATCTTATCACCCTATCTCTAGGCGCGCAATCAAATCCACTTAATTATGACAATTGTACTCTTAGATAGGGTCTATTCCTCCTCTGAATAAGAGCTTAGCTTGAATCAATATCCTGGAATATCAAAATAAGAATTAAGAACACATAATTAAGAACAAGTCAAATATTTATCATACAATTCAGAAAATAATAAGAAGATTCGTCTTAGGTTTCATTCCCCTTAGGTATTTATGGGATTTAGTTCATAACTAAAAAGGAAAACATCTCAGAAGAATAATGAATACAAAACATAAAGAAAACCCAAAACTTCTAAAGGGAAATTGAGGGGAGATCATTAGTCTTGATGATGAATCCGACTTCTGAGATGGATCAATCGGCTTTCTTCGAGTAGTTCCTTCTTACCTCCCTGTGCCTCCCTTTTCCTCCTCCTTTAGGATGTATTTATAGGCTTTGGAATGCCTAAGAACCCTCAAAATTGGCATTTTCCGAATTAGACTCAATTTGGGCTTGACGGGGACACGCCCGTGTGACACGCCCGTGTACGATTGCTTAAGGTCGTGGTCAAGCCTATTTAATAGGCACTGGCGTATGGTCCACCCGTGTGAGTCTTGCTTTGATTCTGCCGAATTGACACGACCGTGTGGTTTGCCCATGTGAGGAGGTCCAAGCCGAGTTGATTTCGTATGTTGGCCCATTTTCTCTATTTTTGGCCCGTTTCTTTTTCCTTTCACTCTCCTATGCTCACCTAAATATAAAACATGAAATTAAGGCATTAGGAGTATCGAATTCACCAATTTTAAGGAAAAATCACCCATAAAATGTGCTAAGCATGGGATAGAAATATGTATAAATTACAGTTTATCAAATACCCCCACACTTAAGCTTTTGCTTATCCTCAATCAAAATCCTCAACTCATAATCAAAATAAATTATTCTCAACTTATAATTTCTATTGATAATATCTCAAAATAATCTATAGGTAATCATACATTGAGAATTCAACTAAAAGAACATTAGAGCTTTAAACATTCCAAGTTGAGTATTTAATCATGCAAAACTTAGGCATCTCTCCTTATCTAAGTGGTTACCTCGACTCGAAATCTCACGGAGTTTAACATCCTCACTAAAGATTCACTCAAATCACTCATAGTGTTTAAGGACAATAAAAGTAGCACTCATCAGTCAATATGAAAAGTTATTACCATAGGCTTGCATGAAAATCAAATCTCCACCACTATAAATTGAGATGATACATCAATCAAAAGGTCTTTAGAGGGTTGTAACGAGGCTTGGTTAGGGGGTGTGGTCACAAGCTGAAAGAAAAAGTTAGAATCGAGATTGAATTGAAAAATTACCTACCTAGAAAAAAAATTTAATCATTACTTATGTACAACAGAGCTTTTTCTTAGAATATGGAATTTAAGTACCTAAGCTCAAAAACAAAAGATTACTACTAATATATATATACACTTTCTGTTTTAAGAACAAGCCAAATAACAGAGACTAACTATTAAGAACAAGACATAACTAAGCAATTTATTCAACTCAAATCTCGACAAAAATAGAGATCAAAATAATTGAGGGGATTTCAACAATAATGGGTTAAGGGTTAATATTAAAGGTAATACAATAAATTACTTGTTAGCTCAACGGGGTTTACTAAGGGTTAATCGTGGAGGTAGGCTTTTCATGGCATGAGTGGGTTAATCTTAAGTGCCTCTATCATCTTGACATATCAAATCAAATAGTGTGGTCTTGACATACATAATCAAGCAAGTTCTAGAATAACAATTCAATACTGACGCACTCATAATGAAAGTGAGCATGAAAGAATTAATAGATGTTCTTGAAGGCTCAAGATCTCACAAAAATTATGGCTTTTTGGTGTTTAAACTTGTGAATTCTAATTCAAGATAATACTTAGACTTGGGGAAACAACCTAAAATTTTAAACTCTTAAAAATCAACGTATCATGCTTGCTTCCCTAATGTCTTAAAGTTTAAACCATCAGTGCATGAATGCCTATGTTTTAATTCAAGATATATCAATAAAAATCATAAATCAATCAAAATTTATCCTAAACATGATATGAGAGCTTTTCAAGAGAACAAGGCAATCATTCATGGATTTTTCTGATAGTGAAATAAATATCCCTCACACTTAAGGTGTACATTGCCCTCAATGTACAAAGATAGATATATAGAAAAGAATATAAAAATAAGTTAGGGAGAGAAGTGAAACTTCCTGAATGATGAATGAATTTCCTTGAACTAGAGTTTTGGAGAATAATCGGCATGAGGGTGGAGGAGGATACTCCGATGGTGGTAGAGGTTCATTAGTCCATGCATCCTGCACCAAAAGAATATTATATTTGGTGGTAGCTATGGTCGTGGTCGGCAGGACATGACAATCGTAGAGAACCTTTCCTAGTGGAATTTCAAGTTCCTAAGTAATGGTGAGCTTTGTAGCTCTTTATAACTGTGATAAAATCGGGAACTTTTTAGGGGATATTAGGAAGAATAATTACTCATAAAGAATTAACCGAGATTTGTTTATAAAACCAAAAATAGTAACAAAAAGGAAATAACATTTAAAAGTTAAAGGTGAAATTAATAAAAACATAAATAAAAATAAAAATAAAAATAAAAATAAAGATAAAATAAATTTAAACATCATCATCGTCTGATGGTTCACGAGGTGGTGGCGGCGATGAAATGTGGAAGTGCTGCCAAATCTGTTGTAGAGTAGCATCAATGTTATCAAATCGTTGAAAACACTGCTGCTTGAATCGAGTGAGGCACTCAGAGATGTCAGCATATGAAGCCGCCGCATGAACTGGACGATGGGAGCGTGGTGGTGGCTGAGACGGTGGGTCCTCGTGCTGTGGGGGGACATCGTCAGTATTGTCCTCAGAGGCTTCCTCCTCGGTAGATTGGGCAAGACGATATTCAGGAAGGTAGGTTCCTTGGCGCTTTTCAATCAGTCTCATGCTTAGCATGCTCGAGATGCCTTGTGAAGACATCCAGCCAATGAGGGTCAAGGATAATTCTCGGGCTGCGATGTTGAGGTGCCCGAAGCGTCGAGCCAACTGAGTAACATAGGGGCCAATGGAGATGACCCCCTTCCTATGCTGCTCCGTCTGGTGTTGAATGGCGAAGGCAATAAAATAAGCAAGGTCTATGATGTGCCCGTGCGACATACACCATAGAAAGTAGGTGTCGTGAGTGTTGACAACGCCAGTGCTCTCTCGCCTTCCTATTATCGGGTGAGCCAAAATGGCGTGTAGGTACCTCAGGGATGGAGGGAGAGCTGATGCCTTAGAGTGGCTAGGATTGTAGGTGGCTGAACCTGGTACTAGTGCGTCCCAACACTGTGAAGGAGAACGATGGATGTGGTGGTTAGGAGCATGTAAGTCATTCTCCTCCTTGAACTCCTCCGTATATAAGCCCAGTGCAGTACCAAATCTTGGGACACTTAGCTGGCAGACTAATCCATCTAAGAAAAATTAGACCGTGCCGGGATCATTGTAGTTTGTCATTACGGTCTGAAGATGAAACGTTGAGCATAGTTCCATCGTGAGCTGATATATGTTGGCTCGATGATCCCAAAGAAAATATCCCAAGGGTTGGTGGTTAGGAGGGCACGAATTGCTTCAGGCAATTGAACTTGTTCTACTGCAGCCCAGTAGATGCAGCGGCCCGCAATTAAAGGTCGAGTCTGGAGTATTTGGAAAAGTTCTTCCTGGGGCTCAATTGGGAATTGTAGGAAGATGACGCTCCCTTCCTTTTCTTTGAAGCTATGCCTACAATATAAAAAAATAATAGTAGGTAAACGATTTTGAAAAGGGAAAAGCCATGAATTTGAACTAACAATTTCAGCCAAAACTACTAATACTTACCGAACTCAACCAAAATAATCAATTTCATAGCATAATTTTATGACATTAGTATGGTAATAGCACGAGAATGAGCATAGTAATGGCTTGGGTATGACAATAGAATGAGGCTTTCCTAACAACTCGATTCAACATGAAATGTATGATAAATAACCTAAGCATGCAAATTAAATGATAGAATAATGAGCAAAATGAAAATAGTATGAGAAAAATGAAGATTATTTTGATAATAAGCATTAGAAATAAGTAAAATAGAAGTGAAAAGAGTAAACACACGTTAAGAGAGAGAGATTATGCATCAAAAAATAGGGTTGGAAGCAGCGCACGGGCGTGGTAGGGAGGACATGTGGACTTGCAGCGGCTAGGGTTAGGGATTTTGAGTGAAGAACACAATGAATAGTGCAGGGTATTTATAGAATTTGGGACACACGGCCAGGGAACACGCCTGTGTTCCCTAATTTTTGCCCGTTTGATTCGCAAATTTTAAATTTGGACGCGTCTGACAATTGGCCCACGCACGTGTTCCTTGGGCATGTGGGTACACACGGCCGTGCCGCACGGCTGTGTCTGGCTTCGTTTGCTTCTCCCACGCCCGTGTATGTAGTCCCATGCTCGTGTTAATCTAACAGGTTCGACCATAGTTGCTTGGCACGGGCGTGTCGCACACCCGTGTTAATTTGACAGGTTTGGCCAAGGTTTCAAGGCACGGGCGTGTCGCACGCCCGTATTGTTTTGGCAGGTTTGCCCACGGCCATGTCGCAAGGTCGTGGCTATTTATCATAGCCCATCCTGGGGAAAATCTTTGCCCTGTTTCCACATAGCCTAAGGCACGCCCGTGTGCTAGGCCATGTTTGTGTGGGAAACCTGTATTCAAGAGCTCTGTTAGTAAGTTAGGTGTTAAACACTAAAATTTAAAGAAGTTAATACAGTTAATGCTCGGGTTGCCTCCCGAGAAGTGCTTATTTATAGTCTAAGCTCGACTTACCTCTCCATTGAATGGTCATAGTGATTCGAGAAGTTTATACTCCTCAATCCTGCTATCATTCTCATCAAAATAAGGTTTTAGACGGGTGTTGTTTACCTTAAAAGTGCCGAACTTGGGATGACTTACCTCGACTGTACCGAATAGGAAAATGCCAAGTACCGTATAATGGATTTCTTTATTCAGTTTGGTAGTGACAATGATTGCAGCATCTAATGAAACTTTATCTCCAACCTTAAGTTAATTTGGAAAGGTATTGAGCTTGTTCTGGCATAGTTTTCGTTTATCGTGCGTTCTCAGTCTTTGCTTCTGCCATTCATCTAGCTCCTCGATTTGTAGCCTTTGTTCTTCATGAATAGGTCCTCTACTATTGCTTGAGAATGACTCATGTACTTCCTTCAGACTCATTTCCTGCAAAGTAGGTTGCACCATATTTTTAGTTTTAGTAGAATGGTTTAGACGATCACCTTCAACTTCTAATGTGTTGCTAGAATTGCGAGCTTGAAGGGTGATTGTTTCGTCTCCCACACGAAGTGTGAGCTCACCTGTGCCAACATCAATAACATTTTAGCAGTTGCTAAAAAGGGCCTTCCTAAAATCAAAGGAGTGTTGCTATCCTTCTCTATGTCTAGAACAATGAAGTCAACGGGAAATATAAATTTATCGATTTTATCTAGCACATCTTCAATAATACCACTAGGAAATCTTATTGTTTTATCTGCAAATTGAATGCTCATCCAAGTCTATTTGGGTTTCCCAAGACCTAATTGTTTGAACATTTTGTAGGGCATGAAGTTAATACTAGCCCCTAAATCAGCTAATGCATTATTAACATCTAAACTACCAATTACTCAAAGAATTGTACAACTCCCTGGATCTTTTAATTTATTGGGTAGCTTATTCTGCAGAATAGCTTAGAAAACTTCGTTTAGCTCCACATGCAACGCCTTGTCCAACTTCCGCTTATTTGCTAAAAGCTCCTTTAAAAATTTCATTGCATTTGGCATCTGTGATAGAGCTTCAATAAACGGTAAGTTAATGTTCAATTTTTTAAGAGTTTAAGGAATTTACCAAATTGTTCATCTGAGCGGTCTTTCCTTGTCGCATTGGGGTATGGAACACGAGGTTTATATTTGACATTCACTGATTTGTTTTTATTATGACCTACCTCACCTTGACCTCTACTCACCACAGTTTCTTGCCTCGATTCTGGCTCAGGCTCAACGAATCCTTCTTTATCTTGAACATTAATTGCGTTGAGTTGTTCCCTTGGGTTGGGTTTAGTATTACTTGGTAAGCTACTTTGTGGTCGTTCAGAGATTAGTTTGGATAGCTGGCCTATCTAAATTTCAAGCCCTTGGATCGACGCTTGTTGATTTTTAAGTGTTGTCTCGGTGTTCTAAAAATGAGTTTTTGACACCGAGATAAATTTAGATAGCATCTCTTCAAGGTTCGATTTCTTTTCCTGTTGATAGGGTGGTAGTTAAAAACCCGGAGGATTCTGTGGCCTTTGATTCCCTTGACCACCCTAGGAGAAATTTGGGTGGTTCTTCCAACCTACATTATAAGTATTGCTATAAGGATTATTCTGAGATCGAGGATTATTACCCTTGTAATTTAATTGATCGTTCTCCATGCTGTTGCCATAGGATTGATATTCTGACTTGCTTGATCCCCCTCCACTGACTTCACAGTGCATTACTGGATAAACCTGCGAAGAACCAAGTAAACCATCAATCTTTTTATTTAGAAGTTCTACCTGGTTTGGCAGCATAGCAATTGAATTGACGTTACAAAGGCCTGCTGTTTTAGTTGGCTTAGTCCTCATGACTTGCCACTGATAGTTATTCAGTGACATCTCTTCAATAAATTCGTAAGCCTCTTTAGGTGTTTTGTTATTGATGGTTCCCCTGCTGCTGCATTAATCATCTGTCTTGTCGAGGGGTTCACACCATTGTAGAATGTTAGAACTTGCAACCATAGAGGTAATCCATGGTGAGGACACCTTCACAGTAGGTCCTTGTATCTTTCCCATGCATCGTAAAGAGTTTCTAAGTCCATCTGCACAAATGAAGAGATATCATTACGTAATTTGGCCGTTTTAGCCAATGGAAAATATTTTAATAAAAAATTTTCATTGATTTGTTCCCAAGTAGTAATTGACCCTCGTGGTAACGAGTTTAACCACTATTTAGCTTTGTTCCTCAATGAAAAAGGGAATAACCAAAGATGAATGGCATTGTCAGAAACGCCATTAATTTTAAATGTATCACAGAATTCCAGGAAATTTGCCAAGTGAGTGTTTGGATCCTCATCCTGCAAACCATCAAACTGAACAAATTGCTGTATCATTTGAATAGTGTTAGGTTTTAGTTCAAAATTATTCATAGCAATAACAGACTTAACTATACTTGACTCAATTCCTGTTAAAGTAGGTTTAGCATAATCATACATAGTACGAGGTGCAGGATTCTGATTTGCTAGTTCAGCGGGTATTGCAGGAGGTAGCTGATTGTCTTGATTGTCAGCCATCTCCTCGGTCGTAGTTGAGATATTGTCCTCTTGCTCTTCCTCTGTGTATCTTAGGCTTCGCCTTATTTCTCTTTGGTAGTGGTCCTAACGGGTTTCTTCTAGTCATAAACTATAAAAACCTGCCAAGAGAAAGAAAAAGTAAATTAATAAATAATAATAATAAAATAAAATTAACTTACACGAAAAATAAATAGCTAAAGTAATAAAAATTGAGTATTCCTAATATCTTAGTTCCCCAGCAACGGCGCCAAAAACTTGATCGTGATTTTGTATGATAAGTTTTATAAGTTTATAGTGAATCATTCTTGAAACTAACTATTATCACGATGAAAGCAAGTGTACCTATCGAACAGTAGTATAGCTTTAGCAAGACCAGATTATCAAACCCAAAGGAACTAAAAGTACTAGTAATGATTTTCTTTTTATTATCTAGCCTAAGAATAATGCGGTTTGTTTTTTAACTAACTAATTAACTAAACTAAGAATTCACAGAAAATAGAATTAAGGAATTACTTTTGGAAAAACGATTGAATTAAAACAATACCTAAAGAAGAATCCACTTAGACTTCACTTGTTTTCCTAACTTCGAATCGGACGATTTATTCATTTAACTTGTTCTATAGAGATCCCTAAGTTATGTTATTATCCCTATTCAAGACTAATAACGTCTAATCCCTAGATTGAATAATTGAGACTTTTCTCTAATTAACACCCTAGGGTTGTATTAACTCGATCTATGGATCCCCTTATTAGGTTTCACCCTAATCCGAAAAAATCTTGTCAACCTATCTCTAGGCGTGCAATCAACTTCGATTAAGAATGACAATTGTACTCTTAGACAGGGTCTATTCCTCCTCTGAATAAGAGCTTAACTTGAATCAATATCCTGGAATATCAAAACAAGAATTAAGAACACATAATTAAGAACAAGTCAAATATTTATCATACAATTCAGAAAATAATAACAACATTCGCCTTAGGTTTCATTCCCCTTAGATATTTAGAGGATTTAGTTTATAACTAAAAAGGAAAACATCTCAGAAGAATAATGAATACAAAACATAAAGAAAACCCAAAACTCCTGAAGGGAAATTGAGGGGAGATCTTCAGTCTTGATGATGAATCCGGCTTCTGAGATGGATCAATCGGCTTTCTTCAAGTAATTCCTTCCTTCCTCCATGGGTGTCCTTTTTCCTCCTCCTTTAGGATGTATTTATAGGCTTTGGAATGCCTAAGAACCCTCAAAATTGGCCTTTTTCGAATTGGACTCAATTTGGGCTCGATAGGGAAATGCCCGTGTGACACGCCCGTATGCGATTGCTTAAGGTCGTGGTCAAGCTTGTTAAATAGGCACGGGTGTGTGGTCCACTCGTGTGAGTCGTGCTTCGATTATGCCAAATTGACATGACCGAGTGGTCTGCCCGTGTGAGGAGGTCTGGGCTGTGTTGATTTCATACGTTGGCCTATTTTCTCCGTTTTTGGCCCGTTTTTCGTTCCTTTCACTCTTCTATGCTCACCTAACTATAAAACATGAAATTAAGGAATTAGGAGTATCGAATTCACCAATTTTAAGGAAAAATCACCCATAAAATATGTTAAGCATGGGATAGAAATATGTATAAATTACGGTTTATCAGTCATGGTCGTAGAGCACCGGAAAAAAGTGCTGATTATACTGAGGCGAGGCAGCCATCACTGGTTTATTCTGTACGTCACCGAGAGGATGAAGATGCTTCAGATGTTATTACGTGTACGTTCTTTATCCATAATGTACCTTGTACAATATTAATTGATGTTGGATTTATGCACTCGTACATAGCATGCACTCTGTCTGAGGCTTTTGGTGTGATGGTTGAAAACACTACAAGTGAGGTTACTGTGTTAAGTCCATTAGGGCAGTCAGTGAGAATGAATAAATTGTTTAAGGATGTACCCTTGGAGGTTCAAGGAGTGATCTTTTTGGCGAATTTAATGGAACTTCCTTTTGAAGAATTCGACTTAATATTGGGAATGGACAGGCTGGTTAAACATCAGGTGAGTTTGGACTGTGCTGCAAAACGGGTTGTACTAAAAATTGAAAAGAGTGATGAGGTAGTTATGATTGGAGAGTGTCAAAATTATCTATCAAATGTGGTTTCTACACTTAGGGCCGAGAATTCGGTTCATTAGGGGTGTGAAGCATGTTTAGCTTACATCAGTGCTTCTGGTTTTGAGGTTTCATCTGTAAAAGATATTAGAATAGTTAAGGACTTTCCTGATGTCTTTCCAGATGAGCTACCTTGGTTACCTCCAAACCATGAAGTTGAATTTGGGATTGAGTCCTGCCTGGTACAGCTCAATTGTCTATCGCCCCTTATAGAATAGGGCCGAAAGAGCTTGTGAAGCTTAAAGCTTAGATTCTAGAGTTACTGGATCGAGGGTTCATCTACCCTAGTGTGTCTCCATGGAGAGCATAGGTTTTATTTGTGAAAAAGAAAGATGGATCCATGCGAATGTGTATCGACTACCAACAACTGAATAAATTGACTCTTAGGAACAAGTACCCCCTACTGAGGATAGACGATCTATTTGATTAGTTCAGAGGAGCTTCAATTTTCTCTAAGATTGATCTCTGATCGAGTTATCATCAACTACGGGTCAAGGAGACTGATGTTTATAAGACAACGTTTAGGACTAGTTATGGTCATTACGAGTTTCTAGTTGGACTGACGAATGCACCATCGGCTTTTATGGATCTAATGAACCAAGTGTTCCAGCCCTATCTGGATCAGTTTGTAGTGGTGTTTATATATGACATTTGGTGTATTCAAGAACTGAAGATGAGCATGATGCACATCTCTGAATTATTCTGTAGATTTTGAGGGAGAAACAACTATATGATAAGTTCAGCAAGTGTGAATTCTGGCTATGAGAGGTAACTTTTCTGGGTCATGTGGTATCTACTGAGGGGATTAGGGTTGATCCTCAGAAAATTGAAGTTGTTCTGGATTGGAAGCAGCCTAAGTCGGAATCTAAGATTCGAAGTTTTCTGGGTACGAAAGTGTATTATAGACTCTTTGTTGAAGAGTTTTCGTTGATTGCTGCACCTCTGACTAAGTTGTTGTGTAAAGGGATACCGTTTAACTAGACTGATGCGCAGCAGGATAGTTTTAAGAGGCTTAAGAAGGTTCTGACATGGGCCCCCGTCTTGATTCAATCGTAGTCTGGGAAAGAGTTTACTGTCTACAGCGATGCATCACACGTTGGTTTGGGTTGTGTGTTGATGCAAGAAGGTAAGGTGGTGGCTTATGCATCTCGTTAGCTTACGACACATGAGGCAAACTATCCGACACATGACTCAAAGTTAGCCGCGGTGGTGTTCGCACTAAAAATTTAGAGGCATTACTTGTATGTGAGAAGTGTATCATTTACATATCTCAAGAGCCTCAAGTATCTCCTCACTCAGAAGGAGCTAAACTTAGGCAACGTAGATGGATTGAGCTATTTAAGGATTATGACTGTTAGATTGAATACCATCCTGGTAAGGCTAATGTTGTAGCCGACGCACTCAGCCGTAGGACTGTGACTGATCTTCGGGTGATGTTTGCCCGTCTCAGCTTATTCGATGATGGTAATTTGTTGGCCAAACTTCAGGTTAAACCGACGTGGACTAAACAGATTAAGGGTAAACAGTTGGAGGATGAGTCACTGGGTCCTCGTTTCTGACAGGTAGAGAGTGGGGAAACTTTAGATTTTGGTCTGAATAGCGAAAGGGTACTTTGTTTCTGTGGGAGAATCTGTGTACCGAAAGATGCTGATTTGAGGTAGTCAATATTGCAGAAGGCATATAGTAGTCCTTATGCTATGCATCCTGGCGGTAATAAGATGTATCGTAACCTTCCTAAGTTATAATAGTGGCCTGGTCTTAAGCGGGAAGTTACTGACTTCGTGGGTAAATGCCTTACTTGTCAGCAGGTTAAGGCTGAACATCAGTTACCTTCAGGGTTGCTTCAGCCAGTTAAGATTCCGCTTTGGAATTGGGAGAGAGTAACTATAGATTTCGTTAGTGGGCTACCCTGAACGCCTACTAAGAAGGATTCAGTATGGGTCATCGTAAATCGATTAACTAAATCTACCCATTTCATACCTGTTCGTACTAATTACTTGTTACAGAAGCTGGCTAAGCTATATGTTTCAAAACTAGTGAGATTGCACGGGGTACCGGTTTCCATAATATCAGATAGAGATCCTCGCTTCACCTCTCAGTTATGGAAGAAACTACATGAAGCACTGGGTATGAGGTTAGACTTCAGTACTGCGTTCCATCCTCAAATAGATGGTTAGTTAAAGAGGGTGATTTAGATACTAGAGGACATGTTAAGGAGTTGTGTAATAGATTTCTGAGGTAGTTGGGAGGATTACTTGCCGTTGGCAGAGTTTACGTATAATAATAGCTACTAGTCTAGCATACAGATGGCACCTTACGAGGCACATTATTGTCGTAGGTGTCGTACTCCTACGTGTTGGACTGAATTGGGCGAGCGGCGTGTTCTGGGCTCTGAATTAATTTCTGATACTGAGGATAGAGTTAGATTGATTCAGGATTGACTGAAGGTGGCATTTGATAGATAGAAGTTATATGCGGATCTAAAGTGTAAGGAGATTGAGTATTCTATGGGGGACTTGGTGTTTCTCAAGGTCGCACCATGGAAGAAGGTGCTGAGGTTTGGTCGGAAGGGCAAGTTAGGGCTAGGTTTATTGGGCCTTATCGTATATTAAAACGTCTGGGACCGATTGCCGACCAACTTGTGTTACCTCTAGAGTTGGACCAGATTCACAATGTGTTCCACGTCTTTATGCTGAGGCGATATCAATCTGATCCTGCGCACATTGTCTCAACTGAAGAGATTAAGGTTAGGCTAGATTTGACCCTTGAGGAAGAGCCGGTTCAGATTTTATACCGGGATGTGAAGGTTTTGAGGAGAAAGTCTATTCCACTGGTTAAGGTGCTATGGCGTAATAAGAGTTTTGAGGAAGCCACGTGGGAACCCGAGGAGGCGATGCGACAACAATACCCTCATCTGTTTCGACATTGTAAATTTTGAGGTCGAAATTTTCTTTTAGGAGGGTAGAGTTTTAACACCCCAAAAATTTAATATTCTATTTACGTATGTTGTGTTGTACGCAAATGCATGTCTACTTCAGTGGTTATGTGTTCTGGGACTGTCTGAGAGGTCTTGGGTTCAGACCTGGGCTTTTGCAAGAAAGTTTTATTTTTATGAAATAAACCCTTGCCTTTAGTTGGTAGATTTTTAAATAAATGTGAGTAAAGCATGACATAAAATGCCTACCAGTCCAGGGGATAGAGGCGTGTGGAGTATTCCATGGGGTCTGAGGTTCGAGACCTATGACGCTCCAAGTGTGTTTTATTTTCTTATTTTCGTATGGATAGTTGTATATCTCTAGAACTCTGAAGCTTGGACGGTTCGTGTGTTTGAAGGAAAGTAAGAGTCTGTAGTCGAAATTGTAAGAGGAAATTTGGGATGAGGATAGAGGAATGATCGGTTGAGAGTTTTGTAGAGGGTTTTAGGGAGGTGATCATACGGAGTTGAGGAGAGAAAGAGTGTTGTGCCGAATGGGGATTCTAGGCACTCATGGAATTTGGTTTTGGCAAGTTTGGCATTTGGTTTGGTTGCTTCTTATTTGTGGAAACCGATTAGGGACTAGGGAGTTTTGCGGTGTCTTTCATTTTTGCTTTCAAGGTTGCATTTTGGGTCTTTTTCCCTTCTCTCCTTGGCTGCTTTCTCCTTTCTCCCCTCTTAAGGTTGTTCGGCTTTTTGCTCCTAGGTCTAACCGATTCTCTTCTACTTTTTCAAGCCTTGGATGACCTCGATTGCACCCCAGAGTAGAAATTAAAATGTACAGTGTCGTTGCTACGAGATGAAGCCTATCAATGGTGGCTTACAGTGAAAGAGGGTACTCAGCCTGACTGGTTGACTTGGGAATTTTTCAAAACTGCATTCCAAGGGAAATTTGTGGGCACTAGTTATGTGGATTCCCAGAAAAGAGAGTGTTTGAATTTGACTCAAGGGGTTAAACCCGTAGCTGAATATGAGTCTGATTTTTTGCGACTTAGCCGATATGCTCGTGGGATGGTGGCAACTAAATATGAGCGTTGTATTCGTTTTGAGGACGACCTCAAAGTTGATTTGCGAGTTCTGATAGCTCCACAAAGGGAGCAAAACTTTGCTGTGTTAGTTGAAAAGGCAAAAATCGCTGAGGATGTGAAGTGCGCTAAGTGCCAGAATCGTGAGAAGGACAGTGGAAGGAACAAGAGGGTTTGGGAGCCCTCAAGTTCAGCTGTAAAGCCTAGGAAAAAGGCGAGAGTTGCGCCCCCTGTTACTACTATTGGGCCACAGCAGTATGCTAATTGTGGGAGACGCCATCCAGGTGAGTGCTAGAAAAGCATAAGGGCATGTTTGAGGTGCGAGTCTTTGGAGAATCGCATTTGAGATTGTCCATAGAGGCCCAAGACACTGGTATGGGTACTGTTCAGCCGTCAAGAGGTGTTCAGCAGCCACCGAGGGGTTGTGGTCAGGCCAGAGGTGGAAATGGTATGGGTCATGGTCATGGAGCACCGGGCAGAGGTGCTGGTCATACTGAGGCGAGGCAACCAGCACTGGTTTATGCTGCACGTAGCTGAGAGGATAGAGACACTTCAGATGTTATTACGAGTAAATTCTTTATCCACAGTGTACCTTATACTGCATTGATTGATGTTGCGTCTACGCACTCGTATATAGCATGCATAGTGTCTAAGGCTTTGGGTGTGATGGTTGAAAACACTATGAGTGAGGTTATTGTGTTAAGTCCATTAAGGCAGCCAGAGAGAGTGAATAAACTGTTTAAGGATGTACCCCTGGAGGTTCAAGGAGTGAACTTCTTGGTGGATTTAATGGAACTTCCTTTTGGAGAATTCGACTTAATATTGGGCATGAATTGGCTAGTTAAGCATCAGGTGAGTTTGGTCTGTGCTGCAAAATGGGTGGTATTGAAAACTGAAAAGGGTGATGATGTAGTTGTGATTGGGGAGCATCGAAATTATCTGTCAAATGTGGTTAATGCATTAGGGCCGAGAAGTTGGTTCGTAAGGGGTGTGAGGCATATTTAGCCTACATCAGTGCTTCTGGTTCATCTGTAAAAGATATCAGAACAGTTGAGGACTTTTCTGATGTCTTTCCCGATGAGCTACCTTGGTTACCTCCAAATCGTGAAGTTGAGTTTGGGATTGAGCTCTTGCCTGGTACAGCTCGGGTGTCTATCACCCCTTATAGAATGGCACCGAAGGAGCTTGTGGAGCTTAAAGCTTAGATTCAAGAGTTACTGGACCGAGGGTTCATCCACCCTAGTATGTCTCCGTGGAGAGCACCAGTTTTATTTGTGAAAAATAAAGATAGATTCATGTGAATGTGCATCGACTACTGGCAACTGAATAAATTGACTATTAAGAACAAGTACCCCTACCGAGGATAGACGATCTATTTGATCAGTTTCGAGGAGCTTCCGTTTTCTCTAAGATTGATCTCCGATCTAAGTATCATCAACTGCGGGTCAAGGAGACTGATGTTTATAAGACAACATTTAGGACTAGTTATGGTTATTACGAGTTTCTAGTGATGCCATTTGGACTGGCAAATACACCAGCGGCGTTTATGGATCTGATGAACCAAGTGTTCTAGCCCTATCTGAATCGGTTCGTAGTGGTGTTTATAGATGACAATTTAGTGTATTCGAGAACTGAGGATGAGCATGATGCACATCTATGCACTATTCTGTAAATTTTGAGGGAGAAACAACTATACGCTAAGTTAGCAAGTGTGAATTCTAGCTACGAGAGGTAACTTTTCTGGGTCATGTGGTATTTGTTGAGGGGATTAGGGTTGATCCTCAAAAAATTGAAGCTATTCTAGATTGGAATCAGCCTAAGTCGGTATCTGAGATTTGAAGTTTTCTAGGTCTGGCAGGGCATTATAGACGCTTTGTGGAAGAGTTTTCATTGATTGCTGCACCTCTGGCTAAGTTGTTGCGTAAAGGGGTACTGTTTAACTGGACTAATGAGCAGCAGGATAGTTTTAAGAGGCTTAAGAAGGTTCTAATAGAGGCCTCTGTCTTGATTCAGCTGGAGTCTAGGAAAGAGTTTACTGTCTACAATGATGCATTACACATTGGTTTAGGTTGTGTACTGATGCAAGAAGGTAAGGTGGTGGCTTATGCGCCTCGTCAGCTTAAGATGCTTGAGGCTAACTATCCGACACATGACTTAGAGTTAGCCCTGGTGGTGTTCGCACTGAAAATTTGGAGACATTACCTGTATGGTGAGAAGTGTATCATTTACACAGATCACAAGAGCCTCAAGTATCTCCTCACTCAGAAGGAGCTAAGATGGATTGAGCTACTTAAGGATTATGCCTGTTCGATTGAATACTATCCTGGTAAGGCTAATGTGGTAGCCGACGCACTCAGTCGTAAGACTATGACTGATCTTAGGGTGATGTTTGCCCATCTCAGCTTATTCGATGATGGCAGTTTGTTGGCTAAACTTCAAGTTAAACCGACGTGGACTGAACAAATTAAGGTTAAACAGTTAGAGGATTAGTCACTGGGTCCTCGTTTCTGTTAGGTAGAGAGTGGGGAAACTTCATATTTTGGACTGAATAGCGAAGGGGTACTTTCTTTCCGTGGAGAATCTATGTATCGAAAGATACTGAACTGAAGCAGTCAATACTGTAGGAGGCACATAGTAGTCCTTATGCTATGCATCATGGTGGGAATAAGATGTATCGTGACCTTCCTGAGCTATTTTGGTGGCTTGGTCTTAAGCGGAAAGTTACCGACTTCTTGGGTAAATGCCTTACTTGTCAGCAGGTTAAGGCTGAACATCAGTTACCTTCAAGGTTGCTTCAGCCAGTTAAGATTCCGCTTTGGAAGTATGAGAGGGTAACTATGGATTTCGTTAGTGGGCTGCCCTGAACGCCTACTAAGAAGGATTCAGTATGGGTCATCGTATATCAATTGACTAAATCTGCCCATTTCATACATGTTTGTACTGATTACTCGTTACAGAAGCTGGCTAAGCTATATGTGTCGAAAATAGTAAGACTGCATGGGGTACCAGTTTCTATAATACCAGACAGAGATCTTCGCTTCACGCCTTGGTTTTGGAAGAAACTACATGAAGCACTGGCTTCAAGTTTAGACTTCAGTACTGCGTTCCATCCTTAGATAGATGGTCAGTCACAGAAGGTGATACAGATACTGGAGGACATGTTAAGGAGTTGTGTAATAGATTTCTGAGGTAGTTGGGAGGATTACCTGCCATTGGCAAAGTTTGCATACAACAATAGCTACAAGTCTAGAATACAGATGGCACCTTACGAGGCACTTTATGGTCGTAGGTGTTGTACTCCTACGTGTTGGACTAAATTGGACGAGCGGCATGTTCTGGCCCTGAATTAATTTTTCATACTGAGGATAATGTTAGATTAATTCGAGATCGACTGAAGGCGGCATTTGACTGAAAGAAGTCATATGAGGATCTGAAGCGTAAGGAGATTGAGTATTCTGTGGGGGCCTTGGTGTTTCTCAAGGTCTCGCCATGGAAGAAGGTGCTAAGGTTTGGTCAGAAGGGCAAGTTAAGCCTAGGTTCATTGGGCCTTATCATATATTGAAGCGTGTGGGACCGGTTGCCTACCAACTTTAGTTACCTCCAAAGTTGGACCAGATTCACAATGTGTTCCACGTCTCTATGCTGAGGCGATATCACTCTGATCCTGTGCACATTGTCTTGACTGAGGAGATTGAGGTTAGGCCAGATCTAACCTTTGAGGAAGAGCCGGTTCAGATTTTAGACCAGGATGTGAAGGTTCTGACAAGGAAGTCTGTTCCACTGGTTAATGTGCTGTGGCATAATCATAGTTCTGAGGAAGCCACGTGGGAACCTGAAGAGGCAATGTGACAACAATACCCTCATCTGTTTCGACATGGTAAATTTTGAGGCCAAAATTTTCTTTTAGGAGGGTAGAGTTGTAACACCCCAAAAATTTAAATATCTATTTACGCATGTTGTGTTGCACACAAATGCATGTCTGCTTCAGTGGTTTTGTGTTCTGGGGGTGTTTGAGAGGTCTTGGGTTCAAACCTGGACTTTTGCAAGAAAGTTTTATTTTTATGCCTTGCCTTTAGTTGGTAGATATTTAAATAAATGTGAGTAAAGCATGACATAAAATGCCTGCTAGTCCAGGGGATAGAAGCGTGTGGAGTGTTCTATGGGGTCTGAGGTTCGAGACCTGTGACGCTCCAAGTGTGTTTTATTTTGCTTATTGCCGTGTGGATAGTTGTATATCACTAGAACTCTGAAGCTTGGACTGTTGGCGTGTTTGAAGGAAAGTAGGAGTTTGTAGCCGAAATTGTAGGAGGAAATTTGGGATGAGGATAGAAGAATGATCGGTTGAGAGATTTGTAAAGGGTTTTGGGGAGGTGATCGTGGGGAGTTGAGGAGAGAAAGAGTCCGAATGGGGATTCTAAGCACTCATGGAATTTGGTTTTGGTAAGTTTGGAATTTGGTTTGGTCGCTTCTTACCTGTGGAACTCGATTGGGGCCTAGGGAGTTTTGCGGTGTCTTTCATTTGTGCTTTCGGAGTTGCATTTTGGGTCTTTTTCCCTTTTCTCCTTGGCTGATTTCTCCTTTCTCCCCTCTTTAGACTGTTCGGCTTTTTCTCCTAAGTCTAACCGATTTTCTTCTACTTCCCCAAGCCTTGGCCGAATATTGTAGGAGTTTTTGTGTGCTACACTTTTCTCAGGCGTTGCTCTTCTCCCTCTCCCCTTTTGGTCTATTGCTTTGTCAAGTATTGTTTCTCTCTTTCTCTCTCAAATCGTTTCTCTTACCCTCTCTTTTTTATTTGGTACCCAAGTCGAATACTTTATTTCTTACTCTCTCCATCTTTATTTGGTTTGATAGTTGTTCTCTGACAAACCTGTGAGTTCATGATTCCCCCTTGTTTCTCTCTTCTCTATCAACATTTATCAATCCTCCCCTCTACCAAACTGATGGAGCTGAATGTTCTTATCTTATTGCCGAATCTCACCTTCTCTCGCTTATGGTAGTGGTTCTTTTGGTTTCTAGAGTTTCTCGAGAAGTGAAGGAGTTTGCAAGCGATAACTGAAGCGTTTGAAACCTTTCCCTCATCATTCTATCGGAGGTAACTCTATTTGTAGTTACTGTGTTTAAATGGGGTATGTTGGCTTGCATTCTTGGCTGTTAGTCGAATGCTCCTTTCTCCTACTTTTGGGTTTTATGCTTTATTTAAGGTAGTACATGATGTTTCAAGCCATGTGTTTAAGCAACCATACTAATGGATTTCACTGGTAACGTAGGTATTCGATAGGAAGCGTGTGATCAATCTCAGTTAAGTGGTCTAAGAGGACTAAGCCGCATTTGTTCAATCAAGGCAAGCATTATGTTTAGTTAGGATTGTATTAAGGGTGGTTGTTAACCCTATTGTCAAATGACTAATAGAAAACCTTGGTTGAATGTAGGTTTTGGGTGATCGTGGGCTATTCATGTGATAGCCCAAAATTGACCCTAGTCGGGAAGTGGTTTCGGGACCGCTAAACCGAGTCACCGAAAGGTTTGAATGTGATGTTTATTGTCTAGAATATGTAATCATGAATGTGTGAAAATTTCAAGCTTCGATTTAGTCGATTGCATGTGAATTTAGTCAATAGGACTTATATGAGAAAATTTTAACATGTGATAGGTCAATGATGAGGACCTATTAGTGCATGTGGAAGAAAAAGGGGACTTGCATGTCAAATTCCCCCTCCCTAATATGTAGTGGCCGGCCATGCTATGGGTGGAAACATGTCACCAACATGTTGTGTTAGTGATGTATGGTAAGGAAAATAAAATAATAAGCATGATAATTAAATAATGAAAGGAAGGGTGATGAAAAAAAAGGAAAAAAAATAATAATAATGGTCTCATGCATACACCCCATTGCCGTGAGCTAAAGGAAGGAAAAGAAAGGTTTTGTTCATCCTTTTTCAACCTCTTTTGACCGAAAATCCTAAGGAAGAGGATTAGGAGGAAGTTTGGCCATGCATGTAACTAGATTGAGCTATGTTTAATGTTATTCTTTGAGATTCATGTATATTTTAAGTTGTAAGTTCAAAATCTACCTAGCCATGGTTCAAACTTTGTTAAATGATGGAGATGACATTCGGCCATGAATGTTACGTTCTTGGTTGGTATTTTGATGTCTTTGGTGATGAGGTAAGGAGATGGTTGACTTTGGGTGTTTAATAAAAGGGTTTGGATGTGAGAGTGTGTGAGAAGTAGAAATGAGGAGTCTTAGCAACTCCATGAAGGTTCGGCCATGGTAGTTTGAGGATTATAGATTTTATTTCTTGTTAAAAATTTGATGAATCCTAGTGTGTGAAGTGTTTGAACCAACTAAGGATTAATAGATGCATGGGTACAAAGTAGGAAGAATCGGCTACTATGGTTGACACCAATGCCGAATGTAAAGATGTTATAGTAAATAATGTATGTGATTTGAGTTGATAATGTGAAAAAGGATAATTAGATGTATTATAAATGATATAAAGATTTTAGAAATTATTTTGGTTAGGTGTGTGTATGATTAAGTATATTCGGCAATATACTTAAAGTGAGTACTTGATATTATATGGGAGTATGTATATTCGGCCACATGAGTAAATATATATATGATGTTAAATTTGATTATGTATAATGGGCATTAAGATGTGGAACTTAAGAAATGTAGTCATATGTGGAATTACATGATGTTATAGTTGACATTGTACACACATACATCCATTCGGCCATCAACATGAGTAATTAGTGAGGATGGTTGCCGAATATACAAACATACATAAGCATGTGTAATTGAATTATGAATGTTTAACAAGATGGTTAAACTAGTGAATTATTGATTAAGCTCAAGGAGCTAAAGGAGGAGAATCAAGCAAAGGCAAAGAAAAGATCACTGAGTAGCCGAGTTGGAACCGTCTTACCCAACACAAGGTAAGTCATTAAGCATGTAGTTGGTATTATTTCAAATGGTCAAAATGTTTATGTATTGATGCTGAATGGAATGAATAAATATACATATATATATATATGCATGTACGTATGTGATGATGAAATTGTTGAACGAAAAGAAAAGAGGTAAGATGTACTGAGTTGTTGATCTCGGCACTAAACGTGCGGGTATAACCATTTATGACCATGAGATTGGCGCTAAGTGCGCGGGATTAAATTGTACAGCACTAAGTGTGCGATTTGACTATGTTGCACTAAGTGTGCGAAATGAATATGATGCACTAAGTGTGCGAATTGACCATGCGGCACTAAGTGTGCGAGTTTGACTATGTAGCACTAAGTGTGCGATTTGATTACGTAGCACTAAGTGTGCGAGTTGATTATATAGCACTGAGTGTGCGGACTCAATATACATTCGTGAATCATTATGGACACTATGTGTGCGACACTATTGAGTCGATCGCGGACAGCGGATCGGGTAAGTGTCTTGAGTACATGGCTAATAGGTGCTATGCTTATACTTGGTGTTGAGCTCGGTAAGTTTGAACCTATGTGACAAATATACTTGAAGTCATGTACATAAAATTTATCGTAGGATGGGTGAAAGTCCGTTTAGTCGTTTGATTGTAACGAAAATAAATTGATTTATGAAAATGCTTCAATGTCCTATTGATGAGTATATGGAATGTGAATGCATGAATTGATATGAAACTGAATCGATAGGTTGGAGGAACTATGGTATGGTTCGGTATGGATGGAGTAAATTGTCTCGTTCCATTTTGTTTCCTCTTGAGATAATGTTATTGGTGGATGGTAGTGCATTGCTTATGACTTACTGAGTTATAAACTCACTCGGTGTTTCCTTGTCACCCATTATAGGTTGCTTGGACTCATCTATTTTTGCGGGGTCAGGCCGTCATCGAAGTCATCACACCGGATAGCAAGTTTTGGTACTTTCTTCTTAGTTGGCTAGAAGAACATTTTGGCATGTATAAGCTATTACGTTGTGTTTGAACTTTGGCATGTAAACTTTAAGCCATGCGAAAATGGCACGAATGTTCGATTGAGTTGGATCAAGGGTAGGCATGAAATTGACCTAGTTACTTTCGTAACAAATGCTGGCAGCAGCAGTGTCATGAGATTGAAAAATCACTAAAAATAGTAGGAGTGGAATTAATTGATGAATAAATTATGTAATCGAAGCTCGATGAGTCTGTTTTCATGAGGAAGTAACGAAAAGATCATATGGGCAGTATATTAAGAGATAATCAGATTTTTGTGGGACAGGGCCAGAACGGTTTCTGGATTCCCTGCTCCGACTTTGGAAATTCATTATAAATTAACCATAGATAATTAGGGGTCGTACCATATATGTACAGATTCCTCTCTGAGTCTAGTTTTCATAGAAACAAACAGAATCAGTATTGAAGCCCCGTGCAGGGAGATATCCAAGTCGTAATGGGCAAAGGTCAGTGTGTCGGTTTCGGGTTCGGGGTGTTACATTTCATTGGTATCAGAGCTATGGTTTAGTCGATTCTAGGACTACCATAGCGCGTATGAGTCTAGCTATACATGCCGAATGTTAATGTTTAAATGTGTGATGACTTCTGACGGTTGAAATGTTTTTGTTTTGATTAGTAAATGGACCCCGGTGAAGAAAGAACCCTAGCGGATGACGTTGAGAGCGTGGCGGCTGCTCCTGCACAAGGGACGCCGCCTGTTGAACCTCAGTCATCTGTGAATAATCAAGGTGAGGGGGCTAAACAAGCCTTCTTTACCATGATGAATGAGTGGGTCGCGCAATATGCCCGAACCAACCCGGCTGTCCAACAATTCCCAAATTTGAATAATCCACCCCAAGAGCCTGTAATGCCATCAGTCGCTGATCCTGTGAGGCTGAGTAAGCCACCTGTAGACTTGATTAGGAAGCGTGGGGCCGAGGAGTTCAAGGCCATAGTAACTGATGATGCCGAAAGGGCCGAGTTCTGGCTTGATAACACCATTCGGGTGTTCGATGAATTGTCATGCACACCCGACGAATGTCTAAAATGTGCTGTATCTTTGTTGCGAGACTCAGCCTACTATTGGTGGAGGACCTTGATTTCCATAGTCCCGAACGAGCGAGTAACTTGGGACTTCTTTCAAACGGAATTCCGAAAGAAATTTATTAGCCAACGGTTCATTGATTAGAAGCGTAAGGAGTTCTTGGAACTCAAGCAAGGCCGTATGACTGTATCTGAATACGAACATGAATTCGTAAGACTCAGTAGGTATGCCCGGGAGTGTGTAGCTGATGAGGTTGCTATGTGCAAAAGATTCGAGGAAGGATTGAATGAAGATTTAAAGCTACTAATGGGTATTTTGGAAATAAAAGAATTCGTAACACTAGTCGAACGAGCCTGCAAGGCGGAAGAACTTGGAAAAGAGAAGAGGAAGGCTGAATTTGAAGCTAGAGATCATCGTAAAAGATCGACGGGTAAAGCTCCGTTCTCAGCTGTAAAGAAGTTCAGGGAGGACATTAATAAGTCGAGGGCGACTGCGGGAATTTCCATCAGGGCAAGACCATCGATGGGCTCCCGAGCTACTTCGGTAGCTAGTGTGGGCAATAATCGTCACGAGAAACCTGAATGTCCCCAATGTGGAAGACGACACCTAGGTGAATGTTAGGGCAAGTCTACTAGCAGGGCCTGTTACGGATGCGGTTCGAAGGACCACTTCATTAGAGATTGCACGGAGCTGGATGAGAAGAATAAGATTCAAGGTGCAAGACCTAGTGGAGTGACATCTAGAGGTAGACCACCGAGAATTTTAGGAGGCAGGGGTGGTAGTCAGAGGGGGGCCTCTGATACGGCCGATCGAGCCGAGAACCGTACTCCTGCTAGAGCATATGCCATTCGCGCACGAGAGGAGGCATCCTCCCCCGACGTCATCACTGGTACCTTCACTCTCTTTGATACTAATGTGATTGCATTGATTGACCCTGGTTCTACTCATTCATATGTATGCGAAACCTTAGCAACCAGTAAGACTCTACATGTTGAGTCTACTGAGCTCGTAATTCGAGTATCAAACCCTTTGGGTCAATGCGTACTTGTTGATAAAGTGTGTAAGAGATGCCCTCTAATAATCCGAGAATCCTGTTTTCCGGCCGATTTGATGCTTTTGCCGTTCGACGAGTTTGATGTTATTCTTGGTTTGGATTGGTTAACCGCGCATGATGCGGTTGTGAATTGCAAAAGCAAGACTATCGATTTGAGGTGCGCAAATAACGAAATAATCCGAGTTGAGTCTGCGGACTTAAGGGGGTTGCCAGCTGTAATATCAGCAATGTTGGCCCAGAAATATGTAAGGAAAGGGTGCGAAGCATACCTCGCGTATGTACTTGATGACAAGGAGTTAGAAAAGAAACCCGAATCGGTGCCGGTGGTTTGTGAATACCCGGATGTTTTTCCTGAAGAGTTACCGGGTTTGCCACCTGTTCGGGAGGTAGAGTTTGGTATTGAGCTTGTACCTGGAACTACGCCAATTTCGATCGCTCCGTATCGTATGGCACTAACCGAGTTAAAAGAGTTGAAAGCTCAGTTGCAAGAATTGACGGATAGAGGTTTCGCTCGACCGAGTTTCTCACCTTGGGGTGCACCAGTATTGTTCGTGAAAAAGAAGGACGGAACCATGAGGTTGAGCATTGACTATCGTCAACTGAATAAAGTGACGATAAAGAATAAGTATCCGTTACCGCGTATTGATGATCTGTTCGATCAATTAAAGGGAGCATCGGTGTTTTCAAAGACAGATTTGAGATCGGGTTATTATCAGTTGCGGATTCGAGATTCGGACGTACCCAAAACTGCTTTCAGAACGAGGTACGGTCACTACGAGTTCTTAGTGATGCCGTTTGGGCTCACTAATGCCCCTGCGGTGTTTATGGATTTGATGAATCGGATCTTCAGGCCGTATTTGGATCGGTTCGTAGTTGTGTTTATTGATGACATCTTGGTCTATTCAAGAGATGAGACCGAACATGCTGAGCATCTGAGGCTAGTGTTGCAAATTTTGCGGGATAAGCAGTTATATGCTAAGTTTAGTAAGTGTGAGTTCTGGTTAAGAGAGGTTAGCTTCTTGGGTCATGTGGTATCCGCATCGGGTATTCGAGTTGACCCGAGCAAAATTTCAGCCATACTTAACTGGAAGCCTCCGAGAAATGTTACCGAAGTCCGGAGCTTTCTAGGGCTCGCCGGTTATTACCGACGATTTGTCAAAGGTTTCTCGATGATAGCCACACCAATGACGAAGCTACTTCAAAAGGATGTTAAGTTCGAATGGACGGAGAAATGTCAGAAAAGCTTCGATCAACTGAAAACTCATTTGACTGAAGCTCCAATTTTGGTGCAACCCGAATCGGGTAAAGAGTTTGTCATTTATAGTGACGCATCCCTACTTGGGTTGGGTTGCGTATTGATGCAAGAAGGTCGAGTTGTGGCCTATGCGTCGAGACAATTGAAGCCACACGAGAGAAATTATCCGACCCATGATCTCGAACTAGCCGCCATTGTGTTTGCATTGAAAATATGGCGACATTATTTGTTTGGTGAGAAGTGCCATGTGTTTTCGGATCACAAAAGTCTCAAATATTTGATGACTCAACGAGACTTGAATCTGCGACAAAGACGTTGGCTTGAGTTGTTGAAAGATTACGAGCTTGTCATTGATTACCACCCGGGAAAGGCTAATGTGGTTGCGGACGCCTTAAGCCGAAAATCACTGTTTGCTTTGCGAGCGATGAATGTACACTTGTCTGTTCTACCTGACAATGTGTTAGTAGCTGAATTAAAAGCCAAACCATTATTGACTAATCAAATTCGTGAAGCTCAGAAAGTCGATGATGAATTGGTTGCAAAACGAGCTGAGTGTGTTCCGAACAAGGAATCGGAGTTTCAGATTGATGATGATGGTTGTTTGAGGTTTAGAAGTCGTTTGTGTGTTCCAAGGAATTCGGAACTCATTTCGATGATTCTGAACGAAGCCCATTGTAGCCGAATGTCAATTCACCTGGGGAGCACGAAAATGTACAACGACTTGAAACGTCGGTTTTGGTGGCATGGTATGAAACGAGACATCTCCGACTTTGTTTCGAGATGTTTAATATGTCAACAAGTGAAAGCGGAACATCAAGTGCCTTCAGGGTTACTTCAGCCGATCATGATACCCGAGTGGAAATGGGACCGAGTCACAATGGACTTTGTGTCCGGACTGCCATTGTCCGCAAGTAAGAAGGATGCGATTTGGGTTGTTGTTGATAGGCTGACTAAGTCGGCTCACTTTATCCCCGTGCGTACGGATCTTTCATTGGATAAACTAGCCGAATTGTATGTCTCTCAGATTGTGAGATTACATGGAGTACCTATTTCTATCGTGTCGGATAGAGATCCGAGATTCACCTCACGATTTTGGAAGAAATTGCAAGAAGCTTTGGGTACCAAGCTGCATTTTAGCACCACTTTTCACCCCCAAACCGATGGTCAATCCGAGCGGATAATTCAGATACTTGAGGATATGTTGAGATGTTGCATCCTCGAGTTCAGTAGTTCATGGGAACGGTATTTATCTTTGATTGAATTCGCTTACAACAATAGTTTTCAATCAAGTATTAAGATGGCACCTTATGAGGCTTTGTACGGTCGTAAATGCCGTACGCCATTGTTTTGGACCGAGCTTGGTGAAAGTAAAATTTTCGGAGTTGATTTGATTAAAGATGCCGAACAAAAAGTAAAGGTAATCCGCGAAAGTCTGAAGGTAGCCACAGATCGTCAAAAATCGTATGCGGATTTAAAACGAAAGGACATTGAATATCAGGTGGGAGATAAAGTGTTTCTTAAAGTGTCACCTTGGAAGAAGGTACTCAGATTTGGCCGTAAAGGCAAGTTGAGCCCGAGATTCATTGGGCCGTACGAAATTTCTGAACGAGTGGGGCCGGTTGCATATAGATTGATTTTGCCCCCTGAACTTGAAAGGATGCACGATGTCTTCCATGTTTCAATGCTTCGACGTTATAGATCCGATCCGTCACATGTGATTAATCCCTCAGAAGTTGAAATTCAATCTGACTTGAGCTATGAAGAAGAACCGATTCGTATCCTAGCTCGTGAAGTGAAAGAGTTGCGAAATAAAAGAGTTCCGTTGGTTAAGGTGTTGTGGCTCAAACACAGGATCGAGGAAGCAACCTGGGAACCCGAGAGCTCGATGAAAGAAAGATATCCAAACCTAATTACCGGTAAGATTTTCGAGGACGAAAATTTCTTAAGTGAGGGAGAGTTGTGACAGCCCAAAATTGACCCTAGTCGGGAAGTGGTTTCGGGACCGCTAAACCGAGTCACCGAAAGGTTTGAATGTGATGTTTATTGTCTAGAATATGTAATCATGAATGTGTGAAATTTCAAGCTTCGATTTAGTCGATTGCATGTGAATTTAGTCAATAGGACTTATATGAGAAAATTTTAACATGTGATAGGTCAATGCATGAGGACCTATTAGTGCATGTGGAAGAAAAAGGGGACTTGCATGTCAAATTCCCCCTCCCTAATATGTAGTGGCCGGCCATGCTATGGGTGGAAACATGTCACCAACATGTTGTGTTAGTGATGTATGGTAAGGAAAATAAAATAATAAGCATGATAATTAAATAATGAAAGGAAGGGTGATGAAAAAAAAGGAAAAAAAATAATAATAATGGTCTCATGCATACACCCCATTGCCGTGAGCTAAAGGAAGGAAAAGAAAGGTTTTGTTCATCCTTTTTCAACCTCTTTTGACCGAAAATCCTAAGGAAGAGGATTAGGAGGAAGTTTGGCCATGCATGTAACTAGATTGAGGTATGTTTAATGTTATTCTTTGAGATTCATGTATATTTTAAGTTGTAAGTTCAAAATCTACCTAGCCATGGTTCAAACTTTGTTAAATGATGGAGATGACATTCGGCCATGAATGTTACGTTCTTGGTTGGTATTTTGATGTCTTTGGTGATGAGGTAAGGAGATGGTTGACTTTGGGTGTTTAATAAAAGGGTTTGGATGTGAGAGTGTGTGAGAAGTAGAAATGAGGAGTCTTAGCAACTCCATGAAGGTTCGGCCATGGTAGTTTGAGGATTAGAGATTTTATTTCTTGTTAAAAATTTGATAAATCCTAGTGTGTGAAGTGTTTGAACCAACTAAGGATTAATAGATGCATGGGTACAAAGTAGGAAGAATCGGCTACTATGGTTGACACCAATGCCGAATGTAAAGATGTTATAGTAAATAATGTATGTGATTTGAGTTGATAATGTGAAAAAGGATAATTAGATGTATTATAAATGATATAAAGATTTTAGAAATTATTTTGGTTAGGTGTGTGTATGATTAAGTATATTCGGCAATATACTTAAAGTGAGTACTTGATATTATATGGGAGTATGTATATTCGGCCACATGAGTAAATATATATATGATGTTAAATTTGATTATGTATAATGGGCATTAAGATGTGGAACTTAAGAAATGTAGTCATATGTGGAATTACATGATGTTATAGTTGACATTGTACACACATACATCCATTCGGCCATCAACATGAGTAATTAGTGAGGATGGTTGCCGAATATACAAACATACATAAGCATGTGTAATTGAATTATGAATGTTTAACAAGATGGTTAAACTAGTGAATTATTGATTAAGCTCAAGGAGCTAAAGGAGGAGAATCAAGCAAAGGCAAAGAAAAGATCACTGAGTAGCCGAGTTGGAACCGTCTTACCCAACACAAGGTAAGTCATTAAGCATGTAGTTGGTATTATTTCAAATGGTCAAAATGTTTATGTATTGATGCTGAATGGAATGAATAAATATACATATATATATATGCATGTACGTATGTGATGATGAAATTGTTGAACGAAAAGAAAAGAGGTAAGATGTACTGAGTTGTTGATCTCGGCACTAAACGTGCGGGTATAACCATTTATGACCATGAGATTGGCGCTAAGTGCGCGGGATTAAATTGTACAGCACTAAGTGTGCGATTTGACTATGTTGCACTAAGTGTGCGAAATGAATATGATGCACTAAGTGTGCGAATTGACCATGCGGCACTAAGTGTGCGAGTTTGACTATGTAGCACTAAGTGTGCGATTTGATTACGTAGCACTAAGTGTGCGAGTTGATTATATAGCACTGAGTGTGCGAACTCAATATACATTCGTGAATCATTATGGACACTATGTGTGCGACACTATTGAGTCGATCACGGACAGCGGATCGGGTAAGTGTATTGAGTACATGGCTAATAGGTGCTATGCTTATACTTGGTGTTGAGCTCGGTAAGTTTGAACCTATGTGACAAATATACTTGAAGTCATGTACATAAAATTTATCGTAGGATGGGTGAAAGGCCGTTTAGTCGTTTGATTGTAACGAAAATAAATTGATTTATGAAAATGCTTCAATGTCCTATTGATGAGTATATGGAATGTGAATGCATGAATTGATATGAAACTGAATCGATAGGTTGGAGGAACTATGGTATGGTTCGGTATGGATGGAGTAAATTGTCTCGTTCCATTTTGTTTCCTCTTGAGATAATGTTATTGGTGGATGGTAGTCCATTGCTTGTGACTTACTGAGTTATAAACTCACTCGGTGTTTCCTTGTCACCCATTATAGGTTGCTTGGACTCATCTATTTTTGCGGGGTCAGGCCGTCATCGAAGTCATCACACCGGATAGCAAGTTTTGGTACTTTCTTCTTAGTTGGCTAGAAGAACATTTTGGCATGTATAAGCTATTACGTTGTGTTTGAACTTTGGCATGTAAACTTTAAGCCATGCGAAAATGGCACGAATGTTCGATTGAGTTGGATCAAGGGTAGGCATGAAATGGACCTAGTTACTTTCGTAACAGATGCTGGCAGCAGCAGTGTCATGAGATTGAAAAATCACTAAAAATAGTAGGAGTGGAATTAATTGATGAATAAATTATGTAATCGAAGCTCGATGAGTCTGTTTTCATGAGGAAGTAACGAAAAGATCATATGGGCAGTATATTAAGAGATAATCAGATTTTTGTGGGACAGGGCCAGAACGGTTTCTGGATTCCCTGCTCCGACTTTGGAAATTCATTATAAATTAACAAGAGATAATTAGGGGTCGTACCATATATGTACAGATTCCTCTCTGAGTATAGTTTTCATAGAAACAAACGACATCAGTATTGAAGCCCCGTGCAGGGAGATATCCAAGTCGTAATGGGAAAAGGTCAGTGTAGTCGACCCCTGCAACATGGGAGACTTTGACTAATAAACTGTACTAATTGGCCCGACCAAAAATTCTAGAAAAAAATACATAGATGGGTACATGAGTCTAGTTTCTGGGAAAAATTACGAAACTGATTTTCGAGTTACGAAACTCAAGATATGATTTTTAAAACGACTAGTACACAGATTGGGCAGTGTCTGGAAAATAAATTTTAAAGTCAGTTAACACCTCGTGTTCGACTCCGGTGTCGGTTTCGGGTTCGGGGTGTTACAATTCAGACGTTTCGCAATTAGGTGTGTAATCACACTACTATAATCATAAATCGACAAAAGCCGAAAAACATGACTAGTGTCGCTACACGAGCGTACGCTCGCTCGTGTGGTGAATCGAAAGTACCAAATAAGGGTGTTCAATCGTAGAGGCCACCATGAGCGATTTCATGGGCTTACACCGTTTTAGGCCATATTAGGCCGAAATGGGCCGTGCGAGCCCCACGGGCTCGTGGGCCCCACACAGATAAACCACACAGACGTGTGGAGATTAATGGGCCAGGCTGTGTAGTTTGCACGGCCAAGGCCATTTTTGGGCTTATTGCGTGTGGCCCACATGGGCCGTAGTAGGGCCTTAAAGCCTATTTTCATTGGTTGACTGTTAAGGTTGCACAGGTCACCCAAGATGACTGTGGATCTTCTATTGGGCCAGTAAGTACACTTAGACCCCATACTGATAAAATGACCATTATACCCCTATGAGTTAAAATCACCGATATACCACTATGTTATGTATAACTGTATTTGAGCATGACATTTCTGCATACACGTATGATATTATGACATGACATGTTGCATGGGGGTGGGTCGATATATTTGGAGGAAGTGTACTGTACTGGTAGCTTTGCTGCACATACTGTTTAGTGCCGCATCTGGTGCTATATTTTGGAGTGTAGGGATGGGTTCGTCAATTTTATCCCCACATGGAGTGTAGGGCTGAACGGAGTGGAGTGTAGAGGATGGATGGGTAGGACTTTTGATTGCATTTCTATTACTGTTACTATAATGGGCTAACGCCCACACTGCTACTGACATTGCTACTGATACTGTATAGGGCTAAAACCTTAACTGTTACTTGACTGTTACTGAAACGGACTTAGGCCCAGGCTGAATTTGCCTATGGTGTCTGATTGATTTCTTGATAAGGGATTACACATTGAGTCTTTCATAAACTCACCCTTCTGCTTTCCTGTGTAGGTAATCCTTAGGCAGGTCGGTGCTGCGAGGGACTCGATGGAGGCCACACAACTGCTATTGTTGCTATTTTAAACCTTTAATCTTTAAGCTAGTTAATTTTGGGTATTGTTGTGTAATAAGGCCTCTTTAAAATTTTACTTTTGTTTGGGGTTTTCTTATTTTAATTTATATCTATTAGTAGTAGGTCGCGGATTTTCAAAAAAATAAATATATGTTTTCAAAACACTACGCTATTTCAACGCATTTTTCCACCACAAACATTGTTTCTAAAATGTAATAAAAATCTTAAACGATTAAACTCTCACTAAACCTACTTGAATTTTTAACAATGATCAAGATACTTAAGAGTTTTGTAAAAGGTCACTACAAGGGTTTTTAATAAAGTACGGACTTTTCAAACAGATCGACGGGTTTCAAAAAAACACTTTAATGTGACATCACAGATTCGACCATAATGTCTAGGTCGGGTTTGGGGTGTTACATTGAAAGTAGTTAGGGACTAAACCGAGATTCTTAGAAAGTTTTGGGAAAACATAGAAAATTTTTCCATGACACGATGTCACACGCCCGTGTGGAGACAGGGACACGTTCGTGTGCCTTCGACACGCCCGTGTGCCTTTGACACGCCTATGTTTTGTAACACCCCAAACTCGGCCTGGAAGTTTGGCTCGAATCTGGTGTGTCACATTGAAGTGTTTTTCGAAAACCATGTTTCCATTAAAAACCCTTCTTAATAATTAAAAACTTATACCCTTTTTAAACCTTGTTAGAAAACCTCAGCTAAATTACATTCTTAACAACTTTGTAAAAATCTTGGCAGTTGTAGAAGCTTAATTTCAAAATAATTGCGGATACATGATGTTTTGAACAACAGTAGTTGCTTTGGAAAACCGTGTTCTAATACTAGCAATTATAAGAACAATAAGTAAAATTTCAAATTTGAAATCCAGAAACTTACAACGGTTTTACTACAACCCACATAAAACATTTAAAAGTAATAATCAAAACTATAAAATAAACAGTGTGTGTGGCTTCCTCCGAGCCCCTTGCAGCTCCGATCCGTCTAAGGCTGGAAATTACCTGAAAGGTTAATAAATGGGGTGAGTTTACGAAAACTCAGTGTGCAATCCCCTACTATAAACAGTCAGTCATATAATAGAATTATAAGTCTGGCCCCAACTTTACTTACAGTTTCAGTATCAATTGGGCCTTAGCCCACTATAACAAACAGTACCAGATGGGCCTTAGCCCATTACAGAATAAGAAACATTATCAGAACTAGAATCAAAATGAGAATCAGAATCAAAATCAGATGACAGAATCAGAATCAAAATCAGAATTAGAATTAGGTGACAGAATTAGAATCAGAATCAATATCAGGTAAGAGAATCAAAATCAGAATGTGAATGCAATCCCAACCCAATCCAGCCGTATACACCCCCGTACCAACCTTACACCATGTGGGGAGACTACTTGACCCACCCAACCGCTACACACCACAGAAATTGCAACGAGGCTGCCAGATATTGTGACGAAGTCACCAGATACAAATATTGTGGCTAGGCCACCAGAACAGATATATATATATGGCGAAGCCACCAGATTGCAGCGAGGCTGCCAGATATTGTGACGAAGTCACCAGAACAGATATACGTGGCGAGGCCATCAGATTGCAGCAAGGCTGCCAAAACGCTTTCTCCATCAATATAACCCGTATCCCATGCAACAGATATACATGTCATGGCATACAACATACAGAATCAGAATATCATGCCCATATTTGAATCAAATAGTCACAGTCAAATCATTCATATCACCAATATATATTCACAATCAAATCCGTCAACCACATAGTCCAAGTCAGTCACTTGCCCACAAGGGCAAAACAATCATTTAACACCATAGGGGTAAAATGGTAATTTTATAAATCAAGGGTATAACGGTAATTCTGTAAATCGAGGGTAAAATAGTAATTCTGTAAATTGAGGGTAAAATGGTAATTCTGTAAATCGAGGGTAAAATAGTAATTTTGTAAATCGAGGGTAAAACGGTAATTCTGTAAATCGAGGATAAAATAGTAATTTTGTAAATTGAGGGTAAAACAATAATTCTGTAAATCGAGGGTAAAATAGTAATTCTGTAAATCGAGGGTAAAATGATAATTCTGTAAATCGAGGGTAAAACGGTAATTTTATAAATCGAGGGTAAAACAGTAATTCTGTAAATCGAGGGTAAAATGGTAATTTTATAAATTGAGGGTAAAACAGTAATTCTATAAATCGAGAGTAAAACGATAACTTTTTAAATCGAGGGTACTTTGGTAATTTTACAAGTCGAGGTATTTCAGTAATTTTACAGATCGAGAGTATTTCAGTAATTTCACAAATTAGAGGTATTTTGGTAATTTTACAAACTAGGGGTATTTTGGTAATTTTACAAACCAGGGGTATTTTGGTAATTTTATAAACCAGGGGTATTTTGGTAATTTTATAAACCAAGGGTATTTTGGTAATTCTACCCTACAGGGGCATTTTAGTAATTCTACCTTACAAGGGTATTTCAGTAATGCTAGCCTACAGATATGAGATTCACATAGTCCAACCCAATATTTACTACACAATCAAACAACTTATCTAATTGGGCCCGTAGGCCTATTAGGCCCACATGGCCCCTTTCGGCCCATCGCGGCCCGAAGTAGCCATCCTACAGCAAGAGTAGTAAGAAATACACACTTGATAGGAGACTGGAGTTAATCCGCGCTCCGAGCACTCTTAGCCGACGCCCAACCCAAACGAGCACGTCATAAAGCGAAAGGGATCAGCTAAGAAAGGTACATTTACTCTCCTCATGGTTCTCTCTATTTAAAGCCAGCTTCGCATCCACTCTTATGTTAGCTTCCCGATGTGGGATCCCTCCATTACCAGAGTTTAAAACCAACACCAACTCTTGCCGTCCCAACATAGCAAAATAAATGCTCTTTGATTGCCATGAGTTTCGAACCCTGGACCTCCTTGCCAACTCTATGACGCCACCTTCCTGCCTCTTATGTGGTGCTACTTTGCCACTAGACCATAAGGCTTTTTGTGGCACAATTTCCCCAACAATATTCTTAAGGCCAACCTACTACACCCAGGGTTTGATTCACCTTAAACCAAAATTTTTGCTAGAGTCCAGATTTGAACCCAGGACTACTCCAACACTTCTCAGCACACTTAACCACAAAACAAGCCTTCATTAACGAAATTTACATGCACAATAAAATATTATAAGCTGCCTTCAACTGCTCCCATGCTCAAGGCCCAAAACTTCTAGGCCCAAATTCAGGGTGTTACAACTCTACCTCCCTTAAAGAAATTTCGTCCCCGAAATTTCCATCTAACAGGGTAGTCGTGTAACATCTACCCACAACGCTACTGTTGCGCACTCTGATCCTACTATCACTATCACACTTCTTCTAGAACTTGAAATATGTCATACATACAACACTTATTCATTGAAGCAGACACATATTTATCACACATATATACAATTTCTATATCCAAACATCACATCCACATAAAATAAATACCAAATTTAAATTTAGACCAATATCTAAAGAATCCACAGTATTTCAATTTCTAAATAGACAAAAGTATTCAGAAGACTTATGGATTCGGCACCGGAGACTCGGTGTGCCACACTTTTTAAAAGAAATACTTCAAACTGACCGCGTGGTTGAAAGTAATTTTTTGAAATTCAACCTTTGAAAACCCAATCCACAGCCGAGTTGTTGCAATTTGGCTCTGATACCACTAAATGTAACACCCCAAACTCGGCCTGAAAGTTTGGCTCGAATCTGGCGTGTCACATTGAAGTGTTTTTTGAAAACCATGTTTCCATTAAAAACCCTTCTTAATAATTAAAAACTTATACCCTTTTTAAACCTTGTTAGAAAACCTTAGCTAAATTACATTCTTAACAACTTTGAAAAAATCTTGGCAGTTGTAGAAGCTTAATTTAAAAATAATTGCAGATACGTGATGTTTTGAACAACAGTAGTTGCTTTAGAAAATCGTGTTCTAATACTAGCAATTATAAGAACAATAAGTAAAATTTCAAATTTGAAATCCAGAAAATTACAACGACTTTACTACAACCCACATAAAACATTTAAAAGTAATAATCAACACTACAAAATAAACAGTGTGTGTGGCTTCCTTCGAGCCCCTCGCAGCTCCGATCCGTCTAAGGCTGGAAATTACCCGAAAGGTTAATAAACGGGGTGAGTTTACGAAAACTCAGTGTGAAATCCCCTACTGTAAACAGTCAGTCATATAATAGAATTATAAGTCTGGCCCCAGCCTTACTTACAGTTTCAGTATCAATTGGGCCTTAGCCCACTATAACAGACAGTACCAGATGGGCCTTAGCCCATTACAGAATAAGAAACATTATCAGAACTAAATCAAAATGAGAATCAAAATGAGAATCAGAATCAGAATTAGGTGACAGAATTAAAATCAGAATCAGTATCAGGTAACAGAATCAAAATCAGAATGTGAATGCAATCCCAACCCAATCCAGCCGTATACACCTCCGTACCAACCTTACACCATGTGGGGAGATTACTCGACCCACCCAACTGCTACACACCACAGAAATTGCAGCGAGGCTGCCAGATATTGTGACAAAGTCACTAGATACAGATATTGTGGCTAGGCCACCAGAACAGATATATATATGTGGCGAAGCCACCAGATTGCTGCGAGGCTGCCAGATATTGTGATGAAGTCACCAGAACAGATATATGTGGCGAGGCCATCAGATTGCAGCGAGGCTGCCAGAACGCTTCCTCCATCAATATAACCCGTATCCCATGCAACAGATATACATGTCATGGCATACAACATACAAAATCAGAATATCATGCCCATATTTGAATCAAACAGTCACAGTCAAGTCATTCATATCACCAACATATATTCACAATCAAATTCGTCAACCACACAGTCCAAGTCAGTCACTTGCCCACAAGGGCAAAACAATCATTTAACACCATTGGGGTAAAATGATAATTTTATAAATTAAGGGTAAAACGGTAATTCTGTAAATTGAGGGTAAAATAGTAATTCTATAAATCGAGGGTAAAACGGTAATTCTATAAATCAAGGATAAAATAGTAATTTTGTAATCGAGGGTAAAACGGTAATTCTGCAAATTGAGGGTAAAATAGTAATTCTGTAAATCGAGGGTAAAATAGTAATTCTGTAAATCGAGGTTAAAATAGTAATTCTGTAAATCGAGGGTAAACCGATAATTTTGTAAATCGAGGGTAAAATAGTAATTTTTTAAATTAAGGGTAAAACAATAATTCTGTAAATCGAGGGTAAAACGATAATTTTATAAATCGAGGGTAAAACAGTAATTCTATAAATCAAGGGTAAAACGATAATTCTGTAAATCGAGGGTTCTTTGGTAATTTTACAAGTCGAGGGTATTTTAGTAATTTTATAGGTCGAGGGTATTTCAGTAATTTCACAAATCAGAGGTATTTTGGTAATTTTACAAACTAGGGGTATTTTGGTAATTTTACAAACCAGGGGTATTTTGGTAATTTTATAGACCAAAGGTATTTTGGTAATTTTATAAACTAAGGGTATTTTGGTAATTCTACCCTACAGGGGCATTTTAGTAATTCTACCTTACAAGGGTATTTTAGTAATGCTAGCCTACAGATATGAGATTCACATAGTCCAACCCAATATTTACTACACAATCAAACAACTTATCCAATTGGGCCCGTAGGCCTATTAGGCCTACATGGCCCCTTTCGGCCCATCGCGGCCCGAAGTAGCCATCCTACAGCTAGAGTAGTAAGAAATACACACCTGATAGGAGACTGGAGTTAATCCGCGCTCCGAGCACTCTTAGCCGACGCCCAACCCAAACGAGCACGTCATAAAGCGAAAGGGATCAGCTAAGAAATGTACATTTACTCTCCTCATGGTTCTCTCTATTTAAAGCCAGCTTCGCATCCACTCTTATGTTAGCTTCCCGATGTGGGATCCCTCAATTACCAGAGTTTAAAACCAACACCAACTCTTGCCGTCCCAACATAGCAAAATAAATGCTCTTTGATTGCCATGAGTTTCGAACCATGGACCTCCTTGCCAACTCTATGACTCCACCTTCCTGCCTCTTATGTGGCGCTACTTTGCCACTAGACCACAAGGCTTTTTGTGGTACAATTTCCCCAACAATATTCTTAAGGCCAACCTACTACACCCAGGGTTTGATTCACCTTAAACCAAAATTTTTGCTAGAGTCCAGATTTGAACCCAGGACTTCTCCAACACTTCTCAGCACACTTAACCACTAAAACAAGTCTTCATTAACGAAATTTACACGCACAACAAAATATTATAAGCTGCCTTCAACCGCTCTCATGCTCAAGGCCCAAATTCAGGGTGTTACATGTTCCTTCGACACGCCTGTGTCCTCAGGCCCTGTAACTTTCTAACTATGACGTCAGCGAATAATTTGAACCACACGGCCAAGCCACACGCCCGTGTGCTAAGGGCTTGTCCCCCACATGGTTGAGACACACGGTCGTGTCTCAGCCCGTGTGGCCAACACTTAGGATATTTTCTAAGCATTTATGTTACCCTTAATCTTTCACATCTTTATACACACTGAGGACACATATCATGGCACCATTTTAATGGTTTAACATCTCATATTAGTTCACAAAATGGACACCAACCATATAAGGCCAACAAGCATAATCAATATGAGACACACCTCTTGGCCATATACCAAAAACTCAATATAGACCAATACATTAGGCTAATCATAATAACACATATCATAAATGTAACAACCCAAATTTTTACGGTTATTGGAAAAGTGTATTTTTGGGTCTCTACTTCTGAAAAATGGATTCGTAAATATTTATTAAAACTATTTACGAAGTTAATTGAGTGGTTAACTAGAGTTTAATTAAGTGAATTAGCTTAAATTGGGATTAATTAGGTATAAGGATTAAATTGAATAAGGGGTAAAAGTTGAATTATAGATTAATAGAAAGTAAAAAATATCAAAATGGCAAATATGCCAATTAGCATAAGTTGAGGCAGCATAAGAAATAAAAAATCTAAGATTTTTACTTAGATTTTAATTATAATATATATATGAATTAGCAATAAATTATATTACATTAATTTATTATAATTATATTATAAGATATTTATATGATAAAGAAAATAAATTGTGACAAATGTATGGTAATAATAATTTACATGTGTAAAATTATTATACATACATTTGTAAAATACATACAGGTTTACTTATCATATAAGTATATTATATTCTTATTATAGTTTAATAAATAATAAATGAAAAAGAAACAAAAGAAATGAAAAAGAGAAACAAAGCAAATGAAACAGAAAAGAACAGGGGAGAAAGAAAGGAAAGAAAGAAAGAAAGGGAGAAAAGGGAAATTAAGGTTTTGAAGCTTTAAACTTTAATAGCAAAAGGGGTGTCGGAAAACTCGACTAAAAAAGGAAAAGACAAAGTCAACGAGGGTTAGCTTGGAAATTACGGTTTGTATTTCTATAAACCAAACTTAACATTTAAATTGTTGTTTTTATTATTTGATTTGTATGGAAAGATATTAAGGTAAGTATTAGTGTTTTGATATTGAATTGAATGTATGTGAATTTGTGATTCTTGTGAAATGGATATTGAAATAATTAATTACTGTGAATTGAGAAATGAATTGAATACCCTATTAACTATATCGGGATGAGTCGGATATAGTTGGCATGCTATAGGATTGGAAGTGTTCAGGGATACTCCGACTTTGTGTTGATGGGACACTATAAGTGTCGACTACTGTTACTGTTCCAGATTCATCCCGAAGAGGCACTCCGTACCTTACTGTTACTATTACTGTTCCGAATTTATTCAGATGAGGTACTCTATGTATCGCTATTGCTACTGTTATTGTTACTGTTACTGTTACTGTTACCGTTACGATGTATTCCGGTTTCGACCGATGAAACACTATATGCTATCCCGGTGTGTGGGTTGGATCCGTGTATCCTTCTAGGTCTGAGTCATGTTAATAAGGGTAAATAAAGGTACTGAATAATTGACTGCTACTGAATATTTGACTGTTATTGAATTACTGATTATTATTGATGACTGACTGTTACTGGAATGGATAACTACAGAATACTAATTAAAATGTGATAGTTGAACGTTATTTAATGTTACTGAATAGTGAACTGAAGAATGAGTGAGACATATGAATTAAGTAACTCAGACTTAGATATGAATGGGAAATATTATTGTTCAAGTGATTTCTGAATTTATTTTAGAAAGCTAATCAGATTAATAGATGATAAGAATTGAATGAGTTATAAAGAATTTAACCATGAATTGAATAATTGAATATTTATGATCAATATATGTTTTTAAGTGTATGTTATATTATTAAGTGTTTGGATTATAAAAATACCACTGAGTTCATACTCAACGTACGGTTTGTTTCTGTGTGCAGTTGATAATGGCATGTACCTAGGATGTCTTAAGTCTGTTATTTTGCATTGTGATTGTAATAGTGAAATAAGTAAATTGATAATTGAGAATGATACATGATAAGTGTTTTAAGTCAAGTATTGGATAATATATAAAATGTGTTTGGATTGGTTTAGTATTGGTATTTGTATTGGTTGTGGTTTGAAATTGATAATTGAGAATGATACATGATAAGTGTTTTAAGTCAAGTATTGGATAATATATAAAATGTGTTTGGATTGGTTTAGTATTGGTATTAGTATTGGTTGTGGTTTGAAATTTGCAAGGATGGCTAGTAAAGTGTGAAACGCTCATTATTGAGTCCACACGGCCTGGCACAAGGGCGTGTGACCAGATTGTGTGAGACACACGGCTTGCACACAGGCATGTTGTTAGGCTGTGTGTCCCCTGCACCTAAAATGTTACAATTCAGTATGTCCATGTTTTACCACATGGGCAGAGACACATGCTTGTGTCTCAGCCTTGTGGATGACACGGTCTTAAACACGGGCATGCGATATGGCCGTGTGAAAACTGCATTAGATTCGAATTGAAAAATAAATCCACACGGGCTAAGTACACGGGCATGTGACTTGGCCGTGTAAAATCAATTTATTCATGGGTAACAAGTCAGAGAGCTCCACGGGTAGAGGACATGGGCGTGTCCAGGCCGTGTGAGCCACACAGTGTGCCTACACGGGTGTGTTGGAGAACACACGGGCGTATCATCTAGACCACAGGGGTGTGTGGTACTGTTCATTAAAGGAAATTTTAAAATTTTACGAAAAATCTTATAAGCTCTCGATTGTGTCCCGATTTATTTTTATCTTCTAACTCGGGTCTCGAGGGCCCATTACAGAGACAGTAGGGCAAATTCTTGAATTGCTTAATAATTATTTCTGTATTTTTCATGTTTGAACTGTACTGACCGGTAATACTCCGTAATCCTATACCGGTGACGGTATATGGTTAGCGGGTGTTACATTTAGTGGTATTAGAGTTATTCAGGTTTAGCCGATTCTTAGACTAAATCGAGCTCAGAATTGAGTCTAGAGGTACATGCCATAATTAATTCAAAATTGAGTCGAGATTGGATGCTGATATAATTGTTTGTTTCTGTTTCATAGTTAAAAATGTTAGTTGAACATATCGATGGTACTGATTACAAAAAGTATACCAAAAATGAATAGTCTCGTGAATCAGATGAAAACTGAATCAGTAAATTGAGTTTTAACTCAATCAGTAATTAATTACTAAATGTTGACTAATGAAATAGTAGAGAAAGAGATGATACATAATTATTTAGAATTATGACTAATGCTCTTTAGAGAGTAGAAAGAAACTGTATCTGCTATGACATCTACCCCTCCTATTTCTCAATCGGTTCCTGAAGTGATTCAAGGTACAGAGTTTGTCTGAATGGGTAAGTTATCTGTTGTTAATACTCCGTAAATATAGTGTGGAAGAATTGAGAATTTCAGCTGAAAATGATCTTGAGAGAACTGAAATCTGGTTAGAGAATATTATCAGGATTGTAAATGAATTGTTTTGTTCACCGATTAAATGTTAGAAAGGTATGATATTTCTATTAAAATGTTCAGCTTATCAGTGGTGGAAAATATTGATTTATGTTGTGATTAAGAAAGGGTTTTTTGGAAATTTTCCAAAATGAATTCTAAAATAAATATATATCAGTCAGAGATTTATTGATAAAAAATGTAAAGAATTCCTAAAGATTAAATAGAGTCATATGATTGTAATTATGTTTGTAGAGAATTTGTTTGATGAATAAGTATATCAAAAGATGTATTCCGACAGAAATTGTAAGGTACAAGTGGTTTGAAAATGGTCTAAATGAAGACAAAAAGCCGAAAATGAAGAATAAGGAATGGATTATGAGTGGGATATGATTCTTTTGATTATTATCTTAATGATTGCTGGAAGAAAGTTAAGAAAGATATTATTCAAATTTCAAGACTAAGTAATACAGTTAACAGAGGTAGATTACTCTGTAACCCAAAAAAAAATGCAAGTGATGTCGAAATATGACAAACGACTTCATTGTAAAATTTGGAGAGGAAACATCAGCCAAGGCATATGTTAATCGTATAAAAGAAGATATTACTCTGCTAGATGACATTACAGGTACTTTCTTCTTTATCGACACTGATATGATTATTTTAAATTGATTTTGGTTTGACTTATTCCTATGATTGCATAAATTCAGTATCTACTAAGGACTTCCCTGTTGAGTTTGATGAATTTTTAGTTGAAGTATTCAATTTCCAGGTCAGTCTTTATTGGTTGATAAAATTTACAGAAACTGTCTGATAATGATATTAAGGTACTGCTTTCTAATTGATTTAATGTTATCACGGCTTGATGTGATTCTAATTATGGAATGGTTAATTTTGCACGATGCTGTGGTAAATTGCAAGCAAAAATATATTATATTGCAAAGTCAGGATGATAAAATGTTTTCTTGAATTAGAGAAGATTGAACGATTTGTCTATTGTGATAATGTTCATGTTAATGTTCATGTTAACTCAAAAATGTGCCGGAAAGGCTTATGGTACTTACTTTGCTTATGTAATGGATATTAAAGTATCCGAGCCAAATTTTAAATCAGTGGCAATTCTGATATGTTTGCAGAAGAGTTACCTTAATTACCGTTGGTTGAAGAAAATAAATTTGCTATAGATCTTGTGCTTGAAATAATATTGGAAAAATATATATGAAATTAGAGGTTTTTTGAGACCAATCGGTTATTATCAGAAATTTAAAAAAAATGGATGATATGGTTACTACAAAAAGATGTGGAATTGGAATGATCTGATAGACGTCAGTAAGATTCTGATTAGTTGAAAGCTCAGTTAACTGAAGTATTAGTTCTAGTTTAGTCTGAAATCCAGTAAAGAAACTTGTGATTTACAGGGATAATTGTGTTTTGATACAAGAAGGTAAACTAATAGTTTATGTTACGGAAGGTTAGAGTCACATGGAAAGAATTTTCTGGTACATGATTTGGAAGTGGTAACTATTGTCCTTGCATTAAAAGATCATAATGTGATAATTGAATCTCATCCAGGAAAAGCAAATGGAGTTATGTATACTCAGAATTGAAAGTTTTGCTTTGTGTTATGAGCTATGAACATTCGACTGTTATTACCTAATGATGGCTCAAGTGTAGTTGAGATAAAAGTTAAACTAACTTCTCTACAGCAGGTCTGCAAAGCTCAAAAATGTGATAACGAGTTATTGGTTAAATAGGTATTGTATACAGATGACTTTTGATTAAAAAATTTCAGATTGAATCCGATGATTGTCTACTATTTAGAAATAGAAGTTGTACCGAAGAATTCAGAAGCTATACAGAATATTTTGCCTGAAATTTCTGGAAGAAATAAGTATACAATGATTTCAAGAAGATGTGCTGATGACTTGAAATGAAAAGTGATATTTTGAACTTGTATATGAGTATTTATATGTCAATAAGATAAAATTGAACATCAGATACTGATACCTTCAGAACTGTTACAGTCAGTGATGATATCAGAATGGAAATGAGATAGAATTTTTATGGGTTTGAATTGGAATCATTTTATCTGCGAAAAAGAAAGATGGTATTTGAATAATCATCGAAGGTATGGTGAAGTCTGCATATTTCATTCCGGTATGAATAAATTTCTTACTTAATACTTGTTTGAAATATAGGTTTCTGGGATGATCAGATTACATGGTATGCCAATTTTAATATTTATGATTGAGATACATGGTTTACATTCTGATTCTAGAACAAGTACAATAAGTTTTGGGTATACAATAATAGTTTTCAGCACTGTATAAAGCTTCGTATGATTATGAATGCAAAACTACATAGTATTTGATTGAATATGGTGAGAAAAAGAATATACAGAGTTGTTTGATTCGTGAAACTGAAGAAAAGTGGAAGTGATTTGCGATAGGTTAAAAACAGTATTTGGTTGCAAGAAATTCTATATGGGTATTGAGTGAAAGAAAAATGATTGAACTAGAATTAATTCAGGAAATAAGGAATACTGTCAAGAAGATTCAAGATAGATTGAAAGCAGCTTTTGACAAACATAAAATCGTATGAAGACTTAAAACGTCGGGATATCGAGTATTCTGCTAATGATAAGGTATTTCTTAAAGTTTACGTGAAATTAAGCTTTCGTTATGTTTGTCTATGTGAAATTGTAGAAAAGTTAGACTGATAACGTATCGGTTGGTATTGCCTCTGAAGTTATAGAAAATTTATGAGGTTTTTCAGGATTTGGTACTCAAAAGATATAGATCAAATCTTCCATATGTTACTTCGACAAAGGATATTGTAATTTGAACTGATTTGTTATATGAAGAATAACCGATTGAGATACTAGATTGAAAGGTGAAGTTATAATACTGAGGAAGCAACACGGGAACTGAAAGAAACAGTGAGATCTTTCTAACCCCACCTCTTTTAAGGTAAATTTCGGGGACGAAATTTATTAAGGGGGAGAAATGTAACGACCCGAATTTTTACGGTTATAGGAAAAGTGTATTTTTGGGTCCTTACCTCTGAAAAATGGATTCATAAATATTTATTAAAAATATTTACGAAGTTAATTGAGTGGTTAATTAGAGTTAATTAAGTGAATTAGCTTAAATTGTGATTAGATAGGTATAAGGATTAAATTGAATAAGGGGTAAAAGTTGAATTGTAGATTAATAGAAAGTAAAAAGGATCAAACTGGCAAATATGCCAATTAGCATAAGTTGAGGCGACATAAGAAGTAAAAATCTAAGATATTTACTTAGATTTTAATGATAATATATATATGAATTAGTAATAAATTATATTAAATTAATTTATTATAATTATATTATAAGATATTTATATGATAAAGAAAATAAATTGTGACAAATGTATGGTAATAATAATTTACATGTGTAAAATTATTATACATACATTTGTAAAATACATACAGGTTTACTTGTTATAGTTTAATAAATAATAAATGAAAAAGAAACAAAAGAAATGAAAAAGAGAAACAAAGCAAATGAAACAGAGAAGAACAGGGGAGAAAGAAAGGAAAGAAAGAAAGAAAGGGAGAAAAGGAAAAATTAAGGTTTTGAAGCTTTAAACTTTAATAGCAAAAGGGGTGTCGGAAAACTCGACTAAAAAAGAAAAAGACAAAGTCAACAAGGGTTAGCTTGGAAATTAAGGTTTGTATTTCTATAAACCAAACTTAACATTTAAATTGTTATTTTTATTATTTGATTTGTATGGAAAGATATTAAGGTAAGTATTAGTGTTTTGATATTGAATTGAATGTATGTGAATTTGTGATTATTGTGAAATGGATATTGAAATAATTAATTACAGTGAATTGAGAAATGAATTGAATACCCTATTAACTGTATCGGGCTGAGTCGGATATAGTTGGCATGCCATAGGATTGGAAGTGTTCAGGGATACTCCGACTTTGTGTCGATGAGACACTATAAGTGTCGACTACGTTACAATTCCAAATTCGTTTCGAAGAGGCACTCCGTACCTTACTGTTACTGTTACTATTAGATTTATTTTGATGAGGTACTCTGTGTACCGCTACTGCTACTGTTACTGTTACTGTTACTGTTACTGTTACCGTTACGGTGTATTTCTCCTTCGGCCGATGAAACACTATATGCTATCCCGGTGTGTGGGTTGGATCTGTGTATCCGTCCAGGTCTGAGTCATGTTAATAAGGGTAAATAAAGGTACTTAATAATTGACTGCTACTGAATATTTGACTTTTACTAAATTACTGATTATTACTGATGACTGACTATTATTGAAATGGACAAGTACAGAATACTGATTGAAATGTGATAGTTGAATGTTATTTAATGTTACTGAATAATGAACTGAAGAATGAGTGAGACATATGAATTAAGTAACTCAGAATTAGATATGAATGAAAAATATTATTGTTCAAGTGATTTATGAATTTATTTTGGAAAGGTAATCGGATTAATAGATGATAAGAATTGAATGAGTTATAAAGAATTTACCCATGAATTGAATAATTGAATATTTATGATCAATATATGTGTTTAAGTGTATGTTATATTATGATCAATAATTGAATAATTTAGCCGAATTCAATAAGGTAAAACATGTTAATTGTTGATAATGGCATGTACCTAGGATGTCTTAAGTGTGTTATTTTGCATTGTGACTGTAATAGTGAAAGAAGTAAATTTATAATTGATAATGATACATGATAAGTGTTTTAAGTCAAGTATTGGATAATATATAAAATGTGTTTGGGTTGGTTTAGTATTGGAATTTGTATTGGTTGTGGTTTGAAATTTGTAGGGTGGCTAGTAAAGTGTGAAAGGCTCATTATTGAGTCCACACGGCCTGGCACACGGGCGTGTGACCAGACTGTATGAGACACACGGCTTGCACATAGGCATGTTGTTAGGCAGTGTGTCCCCTGCATGTAAAATTTTACAATTCAATATGTCCAGGTTTTACCACATCGGCAGAGACACATGCGTGTGTCTCAGCCTTGTGGATGACACGGTCTTAAACACGGGCATGCGATACGGCCTTGTGAAAACTTCACTACATTCGAATTGGAAAATAAATCCTCACGGGCTAAGTACTCGGGCGTTTGACTTGGCCATGTAAAATCAATTAATTCATGGGGTAACAAGTCAGAGAGCTCCACAGGTAGAGGACACGAGCGTGTCCAGGCCATGTGAGCCACACGATGTGCCCACAGGAGTGTGTTATGGAACACACGGGCGTGTCATCTAGACCACACTGGCGTGTGGTACTGTTCATTAAAGGAAATTTTAAAATTTTACAAAAAATCTTATAAGCTCCTGATTGAGTCCCGATTTATTTTTATCTTATAATTCGGGTCTCAAGGGCCCATTACAGAAATAGTAGGGCAAATTCTTGAATTGCTTATTAATTATTTTTGTATTATTCATGTTTGAACTGTACTGACGGTAATACTCCGTAATCCTATACCAGCGACGATATAGGGTTAGGGGTGTTACAATAAAAACCTAGTCCCTATACATGCCACTCACTTAAACATGCTTAACAAATATCAATATTCCAAAGGTGATGGCTTAATAGTGTGATGCTGCCTCCGACGATCTCCAATCCCGAACTAACCTGAAAACACTAAAGAAAAGAAAACGAAGGGAGTAAGCTTTATAGCTTAGTAAGACTGTATGAAAATAATAAGCAATTGATCAAATTGCTTCTCAAGGTAATACAACCATATTTGTACTTTTATTTATGTTCAGGTCAAGCTATTTTCTCGAGTTATAGTCATTAAATTATTTATATCTGGAGCTACAGAACTTCAAATTAAGTTTTGCTAATTTTCCCTGAAACTAGACTCACATATACTCTTACCATAAAATTTTCAAAATTTTTTATCTAGCCAATAAATATATTTTATTCTTTAAAGCTACCCCTATTTTGCTGTTTGACAGTTTCGACCCCTCTTCACTAAAAATTAATTATCTCCCTAGATGGATTCAGATGATGTTTTCGTTTATTTCTTTTGAAACTAGACTCATTAAGGATTGTACGCATATAAATTATAATCCATAAATATTTTTTTAGAATTTTTAATGATTTTACCAAATCGGAACAGGGGATTTCGAAATTATTTTGACTCTGTCTAACAAAATTTCAAATATCTCATAATATGAAATTCTCTTGCATGCACTGTTTCCTCTATGTAAAACTATACTTACTAAGATTTAATTTCATATTTTATTTAGCCTCTAACTCAATTTCCACAATTTATGGTCGATTTTCATAGTTGGACTGCTGCTCCTGTGCAAAACTGTTTTAGTGTAAATTAATGATACTAGGTTTATCACACCTTATTAATTCATTTTCATCATATTGGTAAAAATACATATTTATACATCATAAGTATAGACCTATAATCACAAGGTCATCATAAAATCATTCTCAAAGGAGTGAATTACCCATGTACATCTTCATCAAATGTGCATCATAAATTGAAATCATTTCTCATGAGCTCAGCATACATACCTATGTTACTCAACATGCTCATGTTCATTCCTTACTAATCATACAACATGAATTGAGTTCACATCTCATCAATTTCATGTAAGTACACCACTCACGACATAGCCATAAGCTTTATCATTTCGACTTAAACTGTAAATTTCCCGTTGAACCATTTGGAATACTACAGGATAATCACTAAGCCTCAAACATAGGGTACGATGCTGATGCCATGTTCCAAACATGGTCTTACACTAGCTCACACATCTAAGTCGATACCATGTCCCAGACAGGTCCTACACTGACTTTCATATATCGAGGCTGATGCCATGTCCCAAATAGGTCTTACACTGGCTCTCATCTATCGGTATCAATGCCATGTCCTGACAGGTCTTACTCTGACACATGTCAAGCCGATGCCATGTCCCAAACATGTCTTACACTAGCTCTCGTCTTAATACCGATTCCATGTCCGAGACATGATCTTACACTGGATCTTGTCTCAATGACGATACCATGTCCCAAACATGGTCTTACACTGGCTCTCATAATGTGGCCGATGCATGTCCCAGACATGTCTTACACTAGCACACATCCATAACACCCAAATGCCATGGCAAGGATATCTAATCTATTCCTAGGGTTCAACCTAGAGTTTTTACCACATTAAGTTTCACTATATATTATTCATAGGTACATTCAAGCATTATATACATAATCAAATATTCAATGCATAAATACCTCTAAGTTGCATTATTTACATACAACTTACTCGTTTCAATGGAATATCACATCCCATCAAATTTCCAATGTATTCAATCATCAAAAAAATGTTATTAACATTTGGCATCACTTTCTCATACATAATTCCATCAACATATAATTCAGTACAATCATAGAAAAATAGATTTCAAGTATATTAACAATAACATGGATAACATGTTTATTTAGTTACACGGACTTACCTCGAATGCAATTTCGGCTAATTACTCCATTTTAGTCCATAACATCGTACTTTCTGATTTAAGCTCGAATCTCGATTTTATTGATCTATAATGATAAAATTCACTACTTTAATCATCATATTAACAAATACATTCCATAATTTATAATTTGGCAAAATGACCATTTTGCCCCTAAACTTTCACAAATATTATGATTTTACCCCTAGGCTCGTAAATCGATTTTTATTGAATTTCCTCCCTTACCAAACCTAGCCGAATTCTTTCTATAACAATAGCAACTCATAATTTCAACTATTTCACACATTTTCAACCTATGTTAGAGACTTCACAAAATAGTCCCTTTAGGTGTTTTTCATGAACACCACTTCACAAAAGTTGTTTATTACACCACCATGACTTATTTTCTTCCATAAAAATTTAGCAGACAATATAAATATTCACATGGCAAAACTCTAAACTTTCAACCATTTTACAAAATAATCCCCCCATTAGCTAGATTAAGTTACAAGGGTTCCAAAAATACAAAAATCATAAAAAATGACCATCAAAATCACTTACCTACAAGGGAACTAAGTGGCTGAAAAATTAAGCTCTCAAAACCTCCATGTTTGCTGCGATTTTCAGTGGAAGAAGAAGAAGAAATGAAAAAGATGACAACTTTTTCTTTATTTTATTTTATTACCAAAAAAAAAAGTCACCTATTGTCCACCGAATTTGACTTTTCAACTTTCTTGTCCCCTATGGCTGGCCATCACTCCCCAAATAGCCTATTTGCAGTTTAAAGACCTCAAATTTTGTTTCTCTAGCTATTTAACATATTTGGGTAGTAAAACAAAACTTTTTCCTTTATACGATTTAGTCCTTTTTCACAATTAAGCTCACAAACGCTAAAATTAATTCACCAAAATTTTCATGCAGTCATATAATCATGCTATAACACAGAAAAATAATATTAAAATAATTTTTAAACCTCAAATTTGTGGTTCTGAAACCAGTGTTCCGACTAAGCCCTATTTTTGGATGTTACATGTATACTACTTATGTCAGTTTGAAGTTGCTTTCAACTTTCATGGATCACTTTCACCTTTTTCCTTAGAATCACAAATCAATTCCACCCCATTTATCTCTTTCCAATCACCTTTGAACTCTAACACACGGTGTCGAAGCATATCGTCAAAGATCTTAATTACTCTATCAGGCTTACCATCAATCTAAAGATGAATTACATTACCAAGTTGCAACTGCATACTCGGATTATACTCCCAATCATCAGAACATCTTCTTCAAGTAACTACATATTTTTTACTCCCTGAATGAACAAACGAGCTACTACTGGGTTTCATTGTAACACCCCTTACCCATGTCTGACACTGGAATAAGGTACGAGGCATTACTGGACTTAAACATACACATTCATGCAAAAATCAGGCCATAAAATCTCTTTTAATTCAAAACTTTTCAAACACATGCATGTTGTCCCTTATTTGGGTCTCCGAAGCCCAAAACCTTCATCAGAAACGATTCGGGACTAAACTGAGAACTTTTAGAAGTTTTAGGAAAACTTAAAAAATTTTCCCATGAAACCGGGTTACACGTCCGTGTCCTCAGGCCGTGTAACTCTCTGTTTATGACGTTATCATGCACATTGAACCACACGGCCGGGCCACACGCCCGTGTCTCTAGGCCGTGTCCCTTACATGGTTGAGACACACGGCCGTGTCTTTCCAAGCCTTCATGTTACCCATAATCTCTTACAACCTTATGCACATCAAAATTGCAAATCATGGCATCATTTTAGTGATTAAACACTCTTTATTAAGACATATCCTTAACATTAACATGTCCTCTTAAAAGTAATGCTTCTACTCATGCAATACCAAGTCTAGATTCCTTATTTCACATTCATACGACTTATCATTTTGATGACAACTTTTACATTTATAATATGGCTACCAACTTATACATCAAGCACTCAACTTCAATCATTATCACATTGTGTTTATAACGTGCGATTACTACATGGCTATGACCACCTCAATTGGTCATAGAGCATACATCCAACACACATGTCATATTAGTAACCATGCATGGCAAACAAACATAATCACCTTATAAACATTAGACATGACATGAATAGCTAGGCTTACAGGCCAAAATCAATATGAGCCACATCTCATGGCCATATACATAAAACTCAACATAAGCCAACACATTTGGCAAAAGCAAAATAATACATGTCAATCAACTAGATCCCTTTACATGCCACTCACTTGAAATTTCTAATATATGCTTCATTATTCCAAAGGTAGTGACTTGATAGTGTGATGCTGCTTTCGATGATTTCCAACCCCAGGCTACCCTGAAAACACTAAAGGAAAGGAAAGGAAAGGAAGGGAGTAAGCTTTATAGCTTAGTAAGACCGTATAAAAATAATAAGCAATTTATCAACTTACTTCTCATGGTAATACAACCCTATTTGCATTTTTACTCATGTTTCAGTCAAACTGTTTTCTCGAGTCACAGTCACTAAATTATTTATATTTGGGGCTACAGATCTCCAAATTAATTTCCACTAATTTTCCCTGAAACTAGACTCACATATTTTTTTAATATAAAATTTTCATAATTTTGGTTCAGCCAATTAGTACAGTTTATTCCTTAAATTTATCATTTTTCGCTGTCTGACAGGTCTGACCCCTCTTCACTAAAAATTAATTATCTCATAATACAGGACTCGGGTGATGTTCCTGTATATTTCTCTTGAAAGTAGACTCATTAAGAATTCTAATCATATAAATTATAACTCATAACTATTTTTTTACAATTTTCAATGATTTTCTCAAATCAGAATAGGGGATTTCGAAGTCATTCTGACTCTGTCTAACAACAATTAAAATATTTCATAATATGAAACTCTTTTGCTTACACCATTTATTCTATGTGAAACTAGACTCATTAGGATTTAATTTAATATTTTATTTAGCCTCTAACTCAATTTTCACAATTTTTGGTGGATTTTTAAAGTCGGACTATGGCTGTTGTCCAAAACTATTTTAGTGTAAATCAACGATACTACGTTTATCACACCATATTAATTCATTTTCACCACATTAGTAAGGTTACATATTCATACATTATAAGTATAGACCTATAATCACAAGGTCATCACAAAATCATTCTCATAAGCATGAATTACCTATTTACATCTTCACTAAATGTGCATCAAAAACTGAAATCATTTCTCATGAGCTTGACATACATACCTATGTTACTCAACATGCTCATATTCATTCCTTACTAATCATAGAATATGAATTGAATTCACATCTCATCAATTTCATGCAAGTACCTGTACCACTCACAATATGGTCATAACCTTCCTCATTTAGCTTAAACCGTAACTCTCACCGTTGAACCATTCAAAAAGCTATCAGATATTCACTAAACCTCAAACATAGGTATAATGCCGATGCCATGTCCCAGACATGGTCTTACACTGGCTCATCCATCAAGTCGATCCCATGTCCCAGAAATGTTCTTACACTGACTATCGAAATCGAGGCCGATGCCATGTCCCAGACATGGTCTTACACTAGCTCTCGCATATCCGTGCCGATGCCATGTCCCAAACATGTCTTACACTAGCACACAATTAACCATAATATCATGGCATGAATATCGGAATTGTTTCTTAAGGTTCAAACGGGAATTCTACTATCTTAATATTCATCATACATAATCATTTCCACAACCAAGCAATTCATGCTATATCAATTTAAACACATATAATAACAATGTAAATGTATTATTTACATACAACTTACTCGTTTCAATGGAATATAATATTCCATCAAATCTCCAAGCATTCAATCAACACATATATGTTATTTACATTTGACATCACTTTCTCATATACAATATCATCGACATAAACTTTAACACAATCATGGCAAGATAGATTTTCAAGTATAATAACAATGGCATAAATATCATGCTTATTTAATCACACAGACTTACCTCAAATGTAATTTCGGCTAATTATTCTCTTTTTGTCTTTAACCACGCACTTTCTCCATTTAAGCCCAAATCTCGATTTTCTTGATCTAACATGATGAAATTCAATCATTTAATCACTAAATAAATTTGGACAATCAAAATTCACGTTTTTGGCAGAATGACCATTTTGCCTTTAGACTTTCACAAAATGACCATTTTACCCTTAGGCCTAGAAATCGTTTTTTATCGAATTTCCTTATTATTCAAGCCTAACCAACCAATTATTACTCTTATGACAACCCCAAATTTCCACTATTTCACACAATTATAACCTATTTTATAACTTTTACAAAATGACCCTTTTAGGTGTTTTCCATGAAAATCCTTTCACAAAAGTTGTTTATTACACAATCAAGACTCATTTTCTTCTATAAAAATTCAGCAAACAACATAAATCCTTTCATGGAAAATCCCTAGACTATCAACCATTTCACAAAATAGTCCCCCCATTAGCTAGTTCATGCTACAAGGGTCCCAAAAATAGAAAAATCAACAAAAATGATTATCAAAACCCCTACTTTGCTGGTATTTTCAGTGGGGGGAGGAAGAAAGATGAAAAGATGACATCTTTTTCTTTTTGTTTTATTTTAATGCGAGATAAGCTACCTAATACCCACAACTTTGACTTTTCAAACTCTTTCTCTCTATGGCCGGCCAAGCACCCTATTTAGGGTCTATTTGCACTTTAAACACCCCAAATTTTGGTTCTCTAGCTATTTAACATATTTAGCTAGCAAAACAAAACTTTTTCCCTTTATACGATTTAGTCCTTTTCGCAATTTTGCATGAAATCGCTAAAATTATTTGACCAAAAATTTCATGCACTCATATAATCATGCTATAACACATAAAATATAATAATTTCTCCGGCCCCAGAATAGTGGTTCCGAAACCACTGTTTCGACTAGGCCCAAAATCGAGCTGTTACATTCATACAACATTTGCTGCATAAGCTCTGGATAATTCATTGCACGAATTCTATCTCAGTGTAATAATAGTAGAAATCAAAATCAAAAGTCATCTCGCACCGTACTCATTTAGTTTATAACTCACTATCACATTTCTGAAGTTCTCAATCTTGCAAAGAAAACTTCGCTTTAGCTTTTTAATTTAGCTAAATTCAGACTTCCATCTAATAAGATAAATCATGAAACCAACACCCACAAAATGAACAAAGGCTTTCCATTCAAGCATCTACAACTATATCTACTTCTCCAAAGGTTAATCGTTAACTATTCACAATCTTTCAATAGTTCAAGCCATCAACGTTGTCTAAATTTTTAGATTTCTCTATAACATTAGATACTTTATATTCTTGGAATCAAGAAACACATGACATTTTTTGTCAAACAAATGATGTCATCAATTCCTCAATACAAACATACTAGCGGCTGACTCTAATTCACTCTTCGAACAATTCTTTTAATGAGACTTTAACCATCTGAAAGCATAAACTGTCACTTTACATTCTTACATTAAAACACATTCCAATCCGTTCGATAGTGCATCACTGAAAAAAATCACGAATTCTTTACTCAATCCAAATAGAACCCAAAGTCAGTGTTTCGGGTAATAACATCTTCAACTGTTTTCAACTTTGTTAACATGCAACAGACTATTCAGACTTTCACAAATGAGATAACTCGTCAATCGGAATAGCTTTAACTCATAATAACATCATTCAATTAGAACAAATCTAATAGGTATACCTCTGTATTATACTTTCTAGAATATGAACTCTTCCTTCAAACTATCCGTCTATTCACCCATGAATGTACAAGATTTTATTCCCTTACCTGGGGATAAACTTAAATGCATATACCTCAAATTACCTTTCAACTAACCAACTCGCTCAGATAAAATCAACTGAGTCGATTTCAACTATCAAATAATAACATATCAAAATACTCATTTCTTCATGCTGTTAAACAACTCAAACATACAATCTTTTAATTCCCTTAACATGCTAATCAAATATCTTTACAACTGCATTAGCTCGAGGAAACAAAATATCCTGATTGAACTCATTGACCTTAATCAAACTTACCTGAGGAAAGAAAACCATCATACAATTTGAGCTTGAGCTTCCACTAACTATACCTTTGCCAATGTCAATTCCTTTAATGAGAATTAGAGAAATCCTGATATCAGAATCACCACGTTCCTATGATCGAACCAGAAATACACCCATAATAGACATAGTTATCACAAGCCAAAAAATACACTTTAAAGATAAGCCATGATTGATAATTTACGAAATAAGAATGATAAGAAAATAGAGATAAAGAAATCCAAGATGCGATACCATACTGGAAGTTCGATAACATAACTCATATGAAAATAATAAAGGTCTTGATGATTCTTCAGAGAAAACTAGAAGAAAAACAATGCTTACACACTTTGGAATCAATTGTAATAGAGATAATATATTTTCCAAATATATATATGTAAAACAAAACAACATCTATTAGAAATAGAAGAATAGCCTCACATAAATTTTCACCATCAACTTTTATTACAAACATGGTAGAATAGAACCCCAAAGAGAGAGAGATAAGATATGTTGATCATCAACCAACCAGACCAACAGTGCTTTCATCTAACATTATAATCAACTGGCATTCTCATACGATAAGAATTTCATCAGAAAATGAATACTCACATATATCTCTAAGGATAAGTGAATAAATAAAATACCCAAAAGAGATCACCATAATCTATTTAATTTCAACTGTTACACTCTAACATCTTTACGATTCAAATATCATTTCTCTGACTAATTCTGTCACCACTAATCCCGTATTATTCCATTCACTAACAAAAATCAATCCGGAAGAAATTTCAGCAAATACATACCTTAGACATCATACCTGGATGAGTCGATTAGCCGAGATTAACTTTTTCTTTAACCGTGACATTGCGAAATCTGAATGATCTTTAGAATAACCTGACATCTTTCCAAAACTGTATTCACTTGCCAAACTATTCTCAACTCTGACCACATTATTAGTTATTCCGCTATAGAACTATTTAGTCTTTCACTTGTGAGCTCATTCAACATAAATCTCGAGAAATTTCATTATAAAATACCATATTGGTAAGGGGGTGAGGTCATAAAGCCTCTAATGCGACTCCCATATATGCACACATGTGACTTAACATTCATCATCATCATAATATCATCACAGTTATATAATTCACTTCAGGTAAATTAATATACATATTTATGTTACACGAACTTTCCGAGTATACTATTCAAACAAGTGCACTTATACATACATTCTATAACTTTTGAGTAAATTTACTTATCACATTCCCTTAATCAAACAAGTTAAAAACATAACATCATATGAATGACAAACAAACATGGATGAGCTTATCACAATATAAATTTTCATTTCATTTCATAAAATCATCATAATCCATCGAAACACAAAGTTCAACCGGAACAATGACATTTTACCAATATTTCTCAGCTTATGGTTATTTCATTTTGTACATCATCACATACATATCATGAAATCTTATTCATACCTTTCCAAGTTTCAACTCATCACAAAAAATTTTCAAATATCTTAGTATCACTTTCAGCGTTTTCGAAAGTAGCTCGGTTGGAAAGCATCTTTAACTCAACAAAACAATTTCATCAGAGTCGGGAGATATCACACTATCATAGATTATATACGGCATGTATAGCTAGACTCTCACACATGCTAGGTTAGTCTGAGAATCGACTAAACCATAGCTCTAATACTACTAAATGTAACACCCCTTACCCATATTCAACGTCAGAATAGGGTACGAGGCATTACCAGGCTTAAACACAAGCAAGCATACATTTCGAGTTGTCAATTTGGCACCAAATTAAAAATCAATTACATCATCCCACAAACGAGCCTACGAGGCCCAAAACATGCTTTGGAAGTGGTTTGGGACTAAACTGAAAACTTTAGAAAATTTTACGATACTTGGAGAATTTTTGCTAAAATAGGGGTTACACGCCTGTGTGGGCAGGTCGTGTGGTCACACACGCCCGTGTCCCTAATCCATGTAACTCTCTGTTTGTCACCTAAGAACAAATTGAAGTTACACGGCCAAGACACATGCCTAGTCCTATGGCTGTGTCCTTCACATAACTGAGACACACAGCCGTGTCTCATACCCGTGTGCTCGAAACTGTGCATTCTGTTTTGCAACAATATAGGTGCAGAGGACACACGATCGGATCACTTGCCCATTGTAACACCCTTTACCCATACCTGAGGCTGGGAATATACATACAAATGTTCATGCAAAACCAGGTTATAAAATTTCTTTCAATTCAAAATTCATTTGAACATATGTGAAACGTCCCTTGTATGGACCTACGAGGTCCAAAACATACATTGGAAATAGTTCAGGACCAAACCAGAAACTTTAGAAAAACTTGGGAAATTTTCTTAAATACAAAGTCACACACCTATGTGAGAAAGGGGACACGCCTGTGTGCTCTTGACACGCCCGTATGGCCAGGCCGTGTGGCCAAATAAAATTAAATAATTTTTCATAAAATGGTGTAGACTTCACACGGCCAGAGTACACACTCATGTGGTTAGGTCGTGTCTCTAACACGGTTAAGACACACACCTGTGTCTTAGCCAGTGTGTTACTACTGGGCATTCTGACTTGTAAAATTAAGGTGTAGGGGACACACGACCGAACGACACGCCATGGGGTAGACCGTGTGTCACACACGGTGTAACACTCTAAACCTGGCCTAGACGTTATGGCTAAATCTGTAATGTCACACTGAAGTGTGTTTTGAAAAGCATTGTTCTGTTCGAAAAGTCCGTACTATATTAAAACCCTCGTAGCGATTTTTAACAAAACTTTTAAGTATCTTGTTTGTTAATAAAAACTCAAATAGGTTTACTCATTTTAGGTTGTTATTACACTTTAAAGATATTGTTTGTTGCGGAAGCTTTTGAAAGATATTGTGATGGCGAGGTGTTTTAAAAACATTTATCTTTTTCAAAATTTGTGTCCTACTACCACTAGCAGATATAAATCAATGTAAGTAAAACCCAAAGTAAAGTCAAAATTTAAAGAGGTTTTATTACATAGCAAATACCCAAATTTAATAGCTTAAAGATTAAAAATTAAAAACAGCAGCAAAATCAGTTGTGTGGCCTCCATCGAGTCCCTCGCAGCATCGACCCACCTAAGGATTACCTGCACAGGAAAGCAGAAGGGTGAGTTTATGAAAAACTCAGTGTGCATTCCCTTTACAATAGTCAGTCAAACTGTAGGCAAAAACAGTTTGGGCCTAAGCCCGTTTTAGTGACAGCTCTGTATCAGTGTGGGCCTTAGCCCATTACAGTAACAGTAACAGTGTGGGCTTTAACCCATTTTGGTAACAGTAATAGAAATGCAAACAGAAGTCCTACCCATCCATCCTCTACACTCCACTCTATCCAGCCCTACACTCGATGTGGGGATAAAATCAATCGACCCATCCCTACACTCCAAATTTAGCATCGGTTGCGGCACTAAACAGTATTTGCAGCAAAGTTACCAGTACAGTACACTTCCTCCAAATATATCAAACCTACCCCCATGCAATATGTCATGTCATAATATCATACATGTATGCAACATGTCATGCTCAAATACAGTAAAACATATCATAGGGGTATATCAATCATTTTACCTCTTAGGGGTATAACAGTCATTTCATCATTATAGGGTCCAAGTATACTTATCGACCCAATAGTAGGTCCACAAACATCTCGAGCGAACCATGCAACCTTAACAGTCAAACAGTGGAAATGGGCCCAAAGCCCATAACCAGGCCCATGTGGGCCCACATGCCCGTGTAGCCCAATAAGCCCAAAAATGGCATTGGCCATGCAAACTACACAGCCTGGCCCAATACTCTCCACATGTCTGTGTGGTTTACTCGTGTGGGTCCCACGAGCTATTTCGACCCAACAAGGCCCAAAGTGGCCTAAGCCCATGAAATCACTCATGGTGGCCTCTCCGATCAAACGCCCACGTTTTACGCGTTCGGACTACCACATGAGCGAGTATACGCTCTTGTAGCGTCAATGGTCATACTTTTCTGGATTTTTCCGATCTATGTTTAAGACACTGTGTTTACACACCTGTTTGCAGAACAAATGTGTGAATGGCTCGTGTGTTTCCTAAACCTATATCAACACGATACATTATCAGTCCTTTAATCTATGGGGTTAACAATCCCCTGAATAAAACTTAACTAAATTAAACTTAACACTTGCCTTGCTCGAGCGATTAAGACTCCTCACACTTTAATTTATACCAAAGATTGATTATAGGCTTTTACAGATCATCTGCGCTCAAGTTGAAATCTATTAACATTTATTAGAACATCTGCATACACAGTTGAACCAACATATAATACTTACCAAAATCGCAAAAATTGATTCTAGGGAAGGAATACAATCAGTCTTCTATTGCACAACGAAAACCGACACCGCAAAGGCAAGGCTAAGACCCACGCTCTAGCCATAATGGCAGAAAAAGAACTTAGAGACAATATTACTAAATAAAGAAAAAGAGCAAGGGAATAGAGAAGAATCAGGCACCAATCGATTGTTCACAGAAGAACTGCAAGAACCATAAAAATTGGAGAGGAAGCTAAGTAGAAACCAGCCCAAGTATTCAAATGGGAAGAGAGAGAAGAAGATGCAATCGGTTAAAGGGAAATCAATTGAGAAAGGGGAAGTGTGACAGCCCTAAAGTGACCCTAGTCGGAAAGCGGTCTCGGGACTGCTAGACCGAGTCACCAAATTATTTGAATGTGATAATTATTGCCTAAAATATGTGAATATAAATGTGTGAAAGTTTTAAGCTTCGATTTAGTTAATTGCATGTGAATTTAGTTGATAGGACTTATGTGAGAAAATTTAGAAATGTGCTAGGCAAATACAAGTGGCCTAATAGTGCATGTAATCAAAGGGGTGGACTTGCATGTCAATTTCCCCCCATTTAAGTACTAGTGGCTGGCCATGACAAGGGATGATGGGCAAAACATGTCATGAAACATGTTGTGTTAATGGAAAAATAAAATAAGAAGCATGGGCAATAAACTAATAAGAAATTGAAGGAAGAAAACAAAGAAAAAAAAATGTGTTCATCATTCTCATGCATGATCGAAAAAAAAAGAAGGGAAAGGCTTCATACTTTAGTTCTTCTTAACCGTGTAGAAGGGGGAAAAGGGAAAAAAAAAGAGAACAAAAAGTCTTTCTCATTTTGTTCTTCTTGGCCGATTGTGAAGAGGAAGTAGGGAGGGAGGCATTCGGTCATCCTAGGCTAATAGCAAGGTAAGAAGTTTATATTAGTTCATGAAATTTTGGTTAATCTTGAGTAAGATATCAAACTATTTTTGTAACCCATGTAGAAATTTTGATTTGTGTTATGGACTAGGGCTTTCGGCTATGGTATTTGACAATGGTGAATTTTGTTGTTCCATGTTAAATTTAGATGAGCAAAGATAGATGAGTGTTTGAACTATACAAATAATCATATGTGAGCAATGGGTGCTAAAGGGAAAGAAATTGGCTACCTTATTATGTACCAAGGCCGAATGTGTACTTGGTAAAGGAGGGGTTGTTATTGAACATTAGGTCATGTCCCTAGTGAATGGATGAATTGATAACCATTGTGTATGAAGATTTGCTTTACTATGTTTTTGCTAGCAAGATGAGAAACGAGTTAAGATGGTCTTGGTGTAATTGCCGAATGCATGTTTAAGGAATTGGTTAAGTACATTACTATTAAATGCTTGTTGTTAAGGAGTTTTGAGTTGGTTATAAATTGGGTTTAGTGTTCGAGGAACATTGGTTTGGACACCTAGTGCCGAATGTGTTCAAACGCAACTTACCAAGTGCATAAATATGATAATGCTATGATGGTAGACTTAAATGGAATTCGGCATTGTAAGTGATGCTTTGGGCTCTTGTGTTGGTTAGGGACAAAATGTATGTTATGAGGAACTAAATGATGTATATGAATTCGAAAATGCAAGGTATTAAGCTAGTCCTATTATTCGGTGGTGTATGAGTAGAGCACATGTATAATGCTTGAATAACTAGTCAATAAAATTATTCGCACCAAATTGTATAATATAAATGTATTTAATCGAATAGTTAAATTGATAAATTATTAAATAAGCTCTATCTGTTTGAATTAAGCTCAAGAGTTTAGAAGACCAAAGTTGAATAAGGGGAAGGAAAAAGTGATCGAATAGCCGTCGAAACCGTTCGACAACATCCGAGGTAAGTCTTCGAGTAATGACCCTACTTGAATTATATTGAAATGATTAGTCATACTATGACGGATAGCCGAATGTGCATAGAGACTATGTTATAAAGCCAATTGAAATCATGCACTTTGTGTGTGGCTATTGAGCCGAAATTGGAAAGGTTTAATAAATGTTTTGTGTTTGAGCCTTAGTAACGAAAATGAAATATGGATGTGTCATGATTATTGATATATGTGTGCATGAGCATTTGAATGATATCCGGGCTAAGTCCCGAAGGCATTTATGCTAGTGATTTTATCTGGGCTAAGTCCCGAAGGCATTTATGCTAGTGATTTTATCCGGGCTAAGTCCCGAAGGCATTTATGCTAGTGATTTTATCCGGGCTAAGACCCGAAGGCATTTGTGCGAGTTGATATATCCGGGCTAAGACCCGAAGGCATTTGTGCGAGTTGCTATACCCGGGTTAAGACCCGAAGGCAATTGTGCTTGTGGTTATATCCGGCTAAATTCTGAAGAAACTTGGGTTTGAAGGTGAGCGTTTTGTGCTATAATAAATTCAATTAATACGCTCGAAAAACCTAAACGATAAGGTATGTTTACATGTGCATCGGAAAAGTCGATTCGTTTTAAATAGTATTTGTTCAATTGACTAACGAACTTTCGGCTTTTAGATAGGTTGATACCTTGTGTGTGTATATGTTGATGAAGTGTGAAGTAAGTATGATTATGAGAATGTGTATTAATAAAGTGATTCATTTAGCTATGTGAATGTAATACTTTAGTCAAAGCCGATTTCATTACTTGAAACTTACTAAGCTTTAAAATGCTTACCCCGTTGCTTTGGCTCTCTGTTTTATAGATTTTGTTCGTTAGCTATCGGATTCGGGATCATCGAAGTCGAAGTCATCCACACTATCAAAGCCCTTTTGGTACTCTTTTAGTTGAACTCTGGATATGGCATGTATAGGACTACCCTTTGTTGTTTTTCAAGTACTTTTTGTGATGTATGTGTGTACAGCCATGCGAAAATGGCTCGTAGAAGTGGAGTATGGCATTAGACCATTTGTGTTTATGTATATATATATGGTTTCATGATGTGACTATGGACTGGAATGGAAGTGTTGGGCAAATGATCAGCCATTGGAATGGCTAAATATGATCATATGTGGACCTATGTATGACAAAACTCTAGTTGGTCCATGGTAACCACGAAATAGGTAAAGTTTACCTTGAAAACAGATGCTGACAGTAGTAGTGGTTTGGATTTGAAAAATCACTAAAATTTATAAGAATGGAATTAAATAGTGAATAAACTATGTAATCGAACCTTGATGAATCTATGTTCATATGAAAGTAACGAAACGATCATATGAACAGTATATTAAGATATATTAAAGTTCTCGTGAAACAGGGCCAGAACGGTTTCTGGATCCCCTGTTTCGAATTTGAAAATTTACCATAAATTATCCAGAGACAATTAGAAGTCATGCCTTATTTTTATAGATTCTCCTTTGAGTCTAGTTTCATTAGAAACCAACAGACTGAGTATTGAAGCTCTGTACAGGGAGATATCCAAGTCGTAATACGTGAAGGTCAGAGTAGTCGAACCCATAATCAGGGGAGACTTTAACTAATAAACTGTACTAATTGGCCTGACCAAAAATTCTAGAAATAAATCCACAGATGGATATATGAGTCTAATTTCAGGAAAAATTTACGGAATCATTTTTAAAGTTTTGGAACTCGAGATATGATTTTTAAGGCGACAGTGACGCGGTTAGCCAGCCTGTCTGGAATTTTTTTTTAAATGGACTGTGAAAACAAAGTAATTAAGTCTGTTAGCACCTTGCGTTCGACTCCAGCAACGGTCTCGGGTACGGGGTGTTACAGGAAGAGTGTAAGAGTTAAAAAAAACAAAGACTAATACCCGAACAAGTTTGAGAAGGGTGTTCAGCCAAAGGAAAACAAGAGGAAGAATGACTGCTAAGGTGTAGAGAGAACAGAGGAAATCGATCTGCAAGGCACTGTTGAAGAAAAAAACCCAAATGAAAAGTTCCCTAAATGGTCACACTCAGAATTCGACTACCAACAAAACCCCAAAGACAAAGAAGTGAAAAGTAACAAAAAAAAAACAAAGAAAATAATAGCTATCAAAATGGGAAGCAAAACCACACAATTTTGGCACCGAAAAGCCTATGACCGAGTTGGCACAATGGAAAACCCACTTTCGGCAAACTACTACCACTCCTCTACTCCATGATCCCCTCCTCAAGTCTCTCCTCAAATCTCTCCTCACAACCTTCAACTGACCAATTCAAACCCCTTCCAAACTCCTTCTAAATTTTGGCCACACACCCCACTCCCCTTCAAACACTTTAACCGCCCACTAGCTTCAGGGTTCCACTGTTACTCAACTTCCTACACGATAAAGCAACAAAAATAAAAACCCTTGTGCGAAACAGTGCTCGAACTCAAGACCTACTAGAAGTAGTAACACGCCACTACCCCTTGGACCAACAGGCTTTTTATGTCATACATTACCCAATTTTATTTAAAAGACCTACTGAACAGAGACAGGTTTAATTCAAGCAAAAACAAAATTTTGTACAAGCCATGGCTTAAACTCAGGACTTTTCCAACACTCCTCAAGACAATCAACCACGCAAGCAGACATGAATTTACGCAACACAACATACAAAAATAGTTACTTAGATTTTTTGGGCATTACACACGGCCTAGACACACGCTTGTGTGTCTACCTATGTGAACAAATTCTAGGCTATTTTCTGAGCCTTTTTGCCTCCCTTTAAGACTTACTTATTTATACATGTTCTCAGCATACAACAAAACAAATTTAAATTAACACATTTAAATTACTCCAATATCCAAATCCATGATTAAATTATACCCCTAATGCCTCCATGCACAATCTCAATTTTTTTTACATGCATTTCCAAATCTTCTCATACCAATTCATAACCTCTAGGTTTTTATATCCTTCTTTCCAACTTTACACATTTATAACATTATTGTGGCCATACTCATTGATCATGGATCATTCACTAAATAAACATGTTATACCTTACATCTATCATTCACAATCAACCACATCAACATGAACACATTGCATGCATACATGATTAATAAGGGCTACAACCCAATAGTAAAATATGAGTCATATCTCATGGCCATATATAAAAATGAATTTACCCATTATCAAAAGCCACCACACTTGGCCAAATTAAAAGACACATATGACCAAAAAGGTAAGTTACCCTATACATGCCATTATATTAAAATGAATAGTTCTTTTATACCCAAAACGAGATTTACCGATAGTGTGATCAAACTCCCACCGTCCTCCAACCTTCACGAGTCCAGAAGCACTATAAGATAGGGAAAAGTAAAAAGGGGGTAAGCATTACATGCTTAGTAAGTTCGTATAACGGAAAGTAAACTTACCAGTCATTTTAAACACATAATCACAATAAGCCATGTTATCCATCAATTATAAATAATTTCCCCTAAACACATACACTCAAGGAACAAGTTAGTCACATAATTTTCAAGATCCATAGATGAACTCATCACATCATATAGATATTTGAATTCGTATTTCTCATGACATTTATAATTGTTTTATTCGGTGACTCATTAAATTCCCGATGGATATTTGATCACTTAGTACACTCTAGGTGTACTAATTTATTAACTGTCAATTTAGCTCTAGTAGTACCCTATCTGGTACACTCTCGAGCCGCATCTTTTTTAGCAGAATTACTAGTCCAGGCTAAATTCCAGCTTTATCATGTACTCTAAGGGCTTTGTCGGATTACCAGTCCAGGCTAAATCCTTTATATGACAAAGAATTCCCTATAGAGTCTAATCTGGATTACCAGTCCAAGCTAAATCCAGTCAACAAGGATTACCAGTCCAAGCTAAATCCTAATTAAAACGTATACTATACAGGCTCGTTTCAGGATTACCCGTCTAAATCCTTTCCATAATGAGATCAATGGATTACCCGTCTGGGCTAAATCCTTTCTACGACACTTGCAGGATCCCATTTCTCGTGAAAAGTGACCTATCCATTGGAATTCCATATTCAAATGGATTCTAACCCATTTTCAATCAATTTCATAATTTTGGGCATTTTCATACAATTCATTATTTATCCATTTCACATTCAATTCAACACAACAATTAAAGTCAACATGCATAAACATCCAATTAGGTTACATGAACTTACCTGAATGATGTCTCGGGTTTAGATTCTGACTATTCCAAAACCTTTTCTTTTTCTACGATCTACTTCCGAAATTGGTCCTTCCGAGTCTATATAGAAAAATTAAATTATTGGTTCATCACATTCTTCAATTTTAGCCCAGAAACTTACTCTATGGTAAAAACCTTTTTACCCCTAACTTTAAACATTTTTACATTTTAGTCCCTAGGCTCGTATAAAGAAATACATGCATTCCCTTGATTTCCCAAGTAGTGAGTTATATTCTAGCCTATAGAAACCCACATTTTCCTTTATTTCACTTTTCTACTACCCACTTTTACATCTTTTACAACTTGGTCCCTTTTTGGGTGTTTTCATGGAAAACCACTTGACAAAAGATGTTTATCATACATTAAACTTTCATATTCCTCCGTTAAACACAAAAATACAAACATGTCACACATGGGTAAGTTTTTTAACATGAACCCTAGCTTAAAATAAGGCTAGAAATGGCTAGAACATGCTTCAAGGATCTCAAAAATATAAAGAACATAAAAAATAGGGCTAGGGAGCACTTACAATCAAGCTTGAAATGTTGAAAACCCTAGCTATAGAGCCCCTTGAATTTTTGGCACACCATGAAGAAGATCGACAACATTTTTGCTTGATTTTTCCCTTTTTATTCTTTAATTAACCAAATGACCAGAATGTCCTTAAGGCCTTTCTTCAAAATTTTACCCATGCATGCCCATTTTTGTCCAAATTTTTAGAACTTGGTTAAATTACTATTTGAGGACCTCTAATTTATAATCCAACTCAATTTCATGCTAAAAGCTTCTAGAACTCAAGTTTTGCATATTTTGCAATTTGGTCCTAATGTCAAATTAAGCATCTTAGGCATAAAATTTATTCATGAAATTTTTACACAAGCATACATTCCCATTCTAGACCTCATAATAATCATGAAATAATTATTTCTATTTCAAATATGTGGTCCCAAAACCACTATTCTGACTAGGCCCTAAATCAAGATGTTACAACTCTCCCCCTTTAGAGATTTCGTCCCCAAAAATCTACCGGTAAAAAGGTTCGGGTATTGGTGTCTCATAGTCTCTTCAGGCTCCCATGTAGCCTCTTCGACTCCATGCTTTTGCCACAATACTTTCACGAGAGCAATATTCTTGTTCCTCAATTGTTTGACCTCACAAGCTGGTATCGTAATCGGTTCCTCTCCATAGGTCATATCCGAACAAATCTCAACCTCTGTTGGTGAAATTACATGTGAGGGATCAAATTGATAACGGCACAAGATGGACACATGGAACACATCATGAATTCTTTCCAACTCTGATGGCACGGCCAACCGATATGCTACCGGACCAATCCTTTAAGTAATCTTATACGGCCCTATAAAACGAGGACTTAATTTGCCTTTCTTTCCAAATCTCAGGACCTTTTTCCACAGAGACACTTTTAGAAATACCTTATCACCAACTTGATACTCAATTTCCTTTCGTTTCAAATCAATGTAAGATTTCTGCCAGTCAGAAATAGCTTTCAAACTATCACGAATAATCTTTATCCTTTCCTCAGTCTCCTTAATTAAATCGAACCCATGAATCATGTTTTCTTTAAGCTCAGTCCAATATAGGGGTGTTCGACATTTACGCCCATATAAAGCCTCATAAGGTGCCATTCTTAAACTTGATTGGTAACTGTTGTTGTAGGCAAATTCTATCAACGGTAAGTATTTTTCCCAACTGCCTTGGAATTCAAGAACAAAACACCTGAGCATATCTTCCAAGGTTTGAATCATTCTCTCGGATTGGCCATCGGTTTATGGATGGAAAATAGTACTAAAATTTAGCTTTGTACACAAGGCTTCTTACAAATTCTTCCAAAATCAAGAAGTGAACCTTGGATCTCTATTCGAAATAATCGACAATGGTACCCCGTGAAGTCTCACAATTTCAATAATGTATAGCTTGGCTAACTTATCAAGAAAGAAATCGATTAGTACCGGTATGAAATGAGCTGATTTAGTCATCTATCAACTACGACCCAGATAACATCTTTCTTCTTTGGAGTCAAAGGCAATCCTGTAACAAAGTTCATAGTAATACTGTCCCATTTCCATTCGAGAATCATGATAGGTTGAAATAACCTTGAAGGCACTTGATGTTCGGCCTTTACTTGTTGCAAATCAAACATTTTGACACAAACTCAAAGATATCCCTTTTCATACCATTCCACCAATACAATTTCTTCAAATCATTATACATATTTGTACTACCCAAGCGGACTGATAAACAACCGCTATGCGCCTCATGTAAAATATTCTGAATCAAATCGGCATCATTAAGAACACTGATCTTACCACGAAACTTCAAGCAATCATCAGATTTCATCTGAAAATTTGATTCACTGCTAGACTCGCATTGAGCTCCTTTAGCTTGTAACTCTTTATCGACTTTCTGGCCATCACAAATCTGTTGAAGAAAGATCAGTCTAACTCTCAACTCATCCAGGATCGAGCCATCTTTGGACAAAACTAGCCGCGTACCCATAGCTCTCAAGGCAAACAATGATTTTCTATTCAAAGCGTCGGCAACTACATTCGCCTTACTCGGATGGTAATCAATCACAAGCTCGTAATCATTGAGTAATTCGATCCCTCTACGTTGCCTTAGGTTCAAATCCTTTTGAGTCATCAAGTATCTTAAACTTTTATGATCGGTGAACACCCGACACTTCTCACCATACAGATAGTGTCTCCAAATCTTTAAAGCAAAAATCCAAGTCATGTGTTGGGTAGTTCCTCTTGTGAGGCTTCAATTGCCTTGAAGCGTAGGCTACCACCTTACCCTTTTGCATGAGTACACATCCCAAACCATGCAAGGATGCATCACTATAAACCACAAATTCTTTACCTGACTCGGGTTGTACCAAAACTGGTGCTTCAGTCAGTAACGCCTTTAGTTTCTCAAAGCATTACTGACACTTTTCTGACCACTCAAACTTAACATCATTTTGGAGAAACCTGGTCATCGGAGTGGCGATCATAGAAAATTCTTTAACAAATCATCTGTAGTAGCAGCCAAGCCTAAAAAGCTTCTAACTTCTGTCACGTTCCTCAGCAATTTCCATTCGATGATGGCCGCAATCTTACTCGGGTCAACTCTAATACCATCACCCGAAACAACATGTCCAAAAAACCCAACTTCTTTAAGCCAAAATTCACTTTTACTGAACTTAGCATACAATTGTTTATCTCTCAAGGTTTGCAAAACTGTCCTCAAGTGTTTCGCATGCTTGGATTCATCATGAGAGTAAATCAGTATGTCATCAATAAACACTACAACGAACTTATCCAAATAGGGTCAAAAAATTCAGTTCATTAAGTTCATAAATACTGCAGGAGCATTTGTTAGCCCAAACGGCATAACAAGAAATTCATAGTGACCATACCTTGTTCGGAAGGTAGTTTTGGGTACATCTGATTCTTTAACTCGTAGTTGGTAATAGCTGGATCTCAGGTCTATTTTTGAAAATAATGTTGCTCCCCTCAGCTTGTCAAACAGATCATCAATCCTCAGCAATGGGTATTTGTTCTTGGTTGTCACCTTGTTGAGTTGACGATAGTCGATGCATAATCTCATAAAACCATCATTCCTTTTCACAAATAGTACCGTGCACCCTAAGAAAAGAAACTAGGCCTTGCAAAACCCATATCCATCAATTCTTGTAATTGAGACTTTAACTCTCTTAATTTCTTCGGATCCATTCGATACGGAGCAATCGAAATAGGTGTTGTTCCCGGCACTAGGTCAATGCTAAATTCAACTTCTCTAACATGAGGTAATCCTGATAACTACTCTAGAAACACATCTGGGTACTCGCATACTACTGGCATTGATTCGACTTTCAATTCAGATTCCTTAGTATTCAACACATAAGCCAGGTAGGCTTCACATCCCTTTTTCAAGCATTTTTGATACGACATAGAAGAAATCACAACGGATGGTACATATGACTCATCTGGTTCAACCCAAAGAGTTTCGCCATTTTCACACCTCAATTCAACGACCTTCTGTCTACAATTTACTTACTATAGCTTCATGTAGTGTCAACCAATCCATACCCAAAATAACATCAAACTCATCAAATGGAAACAACATTAAATCAGCCAGAAAATAATGGCCTCTAATCATTAAAAGACATTTCTTGCATACCTTATCAACTAGTACATGTTTGCCTAACAAATTCGACACCCTAATCACGTATTCCATAAATTCTACAGGTAATTCTTTACTAGACACCAATGTCATGCAGACATATGAATGGGTTGACCCCGAGTCAATTAAAGCAACAATAGGGATATCATAAAGAGAAAATGTACCCGTAATGACATTAGGAGCTGAGGCTTTCTCTCTAACGCGTATAGCATAAGTCCTTATCGGGGCTCGAGCCTCTGATTTTGCAGTGGAGTCCTTTGCAACACTACGACCACTATTGGCATTTTCGGGGTATCTTGGAGGTCTACCTTGAGAGATAGGAGCATTCGATTTTGGGTTTGGCTCAACCTCTTTGTTATCTCGTTTCGGGCAATCCTTAAGAAAGTGGTCAAAAGAACCACACCTATAGCATGCCCCGCTCCTCATCTAGCACTATCCAAATTGAAACTTGTTATAACTATTACACATCGGCTTTTGGTTTCCCACACTCCCCACACCAGTTGTCATAGGATATGAAGACTACGGATTAGGGCGTTTAGAGGTTCTTATTTTACCCGAATATCCCACTAATGAATTGGAGCATTCTTGGTGGATTCTTGACTCCTTTGTGGGGATGTATATGTCTTGCCCATGAATCTCTTACTTGAAACTCGAGCTTTCCTCTCTGCTTGTTTCTTTTCATTACTTAGTTCTTCAGCTTTCTTTGCTCTGTCGGGTAACACTGCAAACTCTCTTATCTCAAGGATCCTAGTCAATAGTTTAACATCCTCGCTTAATCCTTCTTTGAAGCACTTGTACATTTTCGCTTCAGTTTGAACCCACTCTTTAGCATGCTGGCTCAGTTGGACAAACTCTCGTTCGTATTCTACACAGTCCAATCTCCTTGCTTAAGTTCTACAAATTCCTTTCTCTTCAGATCCAAGAATCTTTTACTAATATACTTATTTTTAAATTCAGCTAGAAAGAACTCCCATGTAATATTCTCTCTCAGTGCCACTAAGGATACAGTCTTCCACCAGTGGTATGTAGTGTCTTTCAGGAAAGATACCACACATTTTAAACATTCCTCAGGGTTACATGTTAGTTCGTCAAGAACTTGGACAGTATTATCAAGCCAGAACTCAGCACGTTCTGGATCATCGTCAATTGTAGCCCTAAACTCTTCAGCCCTATATTTCCTCAGTTTATCTACTGGAGCTTTACCAATTCTTACTGGTGCCATACCTTATGGTACTTCTTCTTCAGATTGGGTAGGGGTTGGGGGAGGTCGTGGTATAGCAGGGTTGGTCCCTAAGTATTCTCCAAACCATTCATCCATTATTTCGAAAAAGGCTACCTTTGCTTCTTCCCGACCCCTAGACATGGGCCTCCTACTATTACCAGACGTGGCTTGCTGTACGGAAGCTGGAGAATGGCTCTCAGCTTCCTCGGACTCATCTCGAGCTTGGTTGGAAGACATTTACTATATACAAATACATTAAAAATGGTTAAGAGATGTCACACTATTTTAACTAGTATAATGACATGTATAACTAGACTCATAACATGCTATGTTAGTCTAAGAATCACTAAATCGTAGCGCTGATACCATTAAATGTAACACCCCTTACCCGAGGCCAGGACAGGGTACGAGGCATTACTAAATATGCATACAAATGTTCATGTAAAATCGGGTTATAAAATTTCTTTCAATTCAAAAGTCATTCAAACATATGTGAAACGTCTCTTGTATGGACCTACGAGGTCCAAAACATACTTTACCTAATTTTATTTAAGAGACCTTTTGAACAAAGACAGGTTTAATTCAAGCAAAACCAAAAATTTGTACAAGCCACAACTTGAACCAAAGACTTCTCCAACACTCCTCAAGACACTTAACCACAGAAGCAGACATGAATTTACGCAACACATAATACAAAAATAGTTACTTAGATTTTTGGGGCGTTACACACGGCCTAGACACATGCCTGTGTGTCTACCCATGTGAACAAATTCTAGGCTATTTTCCAAGCTTTTTTGCCTCCCTTTAAGACTCACTGATTTATACATGTTCTCAGCATGCAACCAAACAAATTTAAATTAACACATTTAAATTACTCCAATATCCAAATCCATGATTAAATTATACCCCTAATGCCTCCATGAACAATCTCAATTTTTTTTACATGCATTTCCAAATCTTTTCATACCAATTCATAACCTCTAGGTTTTGATATCCTTCTTTCCAACTTTACACATTTATAACATTATTGTGGCCATACTCATTGATCATGGATCATTCACTAAATAAACATGTTATACCTTACATCTATCATTCACAAGCAACCACATCAACATGAACACATTGCATGCATACATGATTAATAAGGGCTACAACCCAATAGTAAACTATGAGCCATATCTCATGGCCACATACAAAATGAATTTATCCATCATCAAAAGCCACTACACTTGGCCAAATTAAAAGACACGTATTACCAAAAAGGTAAGTTACCCTATACATGCCATTATATCAAAATAAATAGTTCTTTTATACCTAAAATGAGATTTGTCGATAGTGTGATCAAACTCCCACAGTCCTCCAACCTTCACAAGTTCAGAAGCTCTATAAGACAGGGAAAAGTAAAAAGGGGGTAAGCATTACATGCTTAGTAAGTTCGTATAACAGAAAGTAAACTTGCTGGTCAATTTAAACACATAATCATAATAAGCCATGTTATCCATCAATTATAAATAATTTTCCCTAAACACATGCACTCAAGGAACAAGTTAGTCACATAATTTTCAAGATCCATAGATGAACTCATCACATCATATAGATATTCGAATTCGTATTTCTTATGCCATTTACAATTGTTTTATCTGGTGAATCATTGAATTCCGGATGGATATTTCATCTCTTAGTACACTCTAGGTGTACTATTTTATTAACCGTCAATTTATCTCTAGTAGTACCCTATCTGGTACACTCTCGAGCCATATCTTTGTCAGATTACCAGTCCAGGCTAAATCCTTTATATGACAAAGAATTCCGTACAGTGTCTAATCTGGATTACCAGTCTAGGCTAAATCCAGTCAACTAGGATTACCAGTCCAGGCTAAATCTTAATTAAAACGTATAGTAGATAGGCTCATTTTAGGATTACCTGTCTAGGCTAAATCCTTTCCACGACACATGCAGGATCCCATTTCTCGTGAAAAGTGACCTATCCATCGGAATTCCATATTCAAACAGATTCTAACCCATTTTCAATCAATTTCAGAATTTTGGGCATTTTCATACAATTCATTATTTATCCATTTCACATTCAATTCAACATAACAATTAAAGTCAACATGCATAAACATCCAATTATGTTACATGAACTTACCTGAATGATGTCTTGGGTTTAGATTCTGACTATTCCAAAACCTTTTCTTTTTCCACGATCTACTTCCAGAATTGGTCCTTTCGAGTCTATATAGACAAACTAAATTATTGATTCATCACATTCTTCAATTTTAGCCCAGAAACTTACTCTATGGTAAAATTACCTTTTTACCCCTAACTTTACACATTTTTACATTTTAGTCCCTAGGCACGTATAATGAAATACATGCATTCCCTTGATTTCCCAAGTAGCCGAGTTATAGTCTAGCCTATAACAACCCACATTTTCCTTTATTTCACTTTTCTACTACCCACTTTTACATCTTTTACAACTTGATCCCTTTTTTGGGTGTTTTCATTGAAAACCACTTGACAAAAGATGTTTATCATACATTAAACTTTCATATTCCTCCATTAAACAGAAAAATACAAACATGTCACACATGAGTAAGTTTTTTAACATGAACCCTAGCTTAAAATAAAGGTAGAAGTGGCTAGAACATGCTTTAAGGATCTCAAAAATATAAAGAACATAAAAATAGGGCTAGGGAGCACTTACAATCAAGCTTGAAATGTTGAAAACCCTAGCTATAAAGCCCCTTGAATTTTTGACACACAATGAAGAAGATGGAAAACATTTTTGCTTGATTTTTCTTTTTTTTTCTTTAATTAACCAAATGACCAAAATGCTAAGGCCTTTCTTTAAAATTTTACCCATGCATGCCCATTTTTGTCTAAATTTTTAGAACTTGGTTAAATTACTATTTGAGGACCTCTAACTTATAATCCAACTAAATTTCATGCTAAAAGCTTCTAGAAATCAAGTTTTACATATTTTACAATTTGGTCCCTAATATCAAATTGAGCATCTTAGGCATAGAATTTCTCCATGAAATTTTTACCCAAGCATACACTCCCATTATAGACCTCATAATAATCTTGAAATAATTATTTCTATTTCGGATATGTGGTCCCGAAACCACTGTTCTGACTAGGCCTTAAATTGGGATGTTACACCCATGGGGCTGACTATGTGTCACACACGACCTAGACACATGCCCGTGTGTCTACCAATGTGGACAAAAACAAGGCTATTTACCAAGCCATTTTCCACCCTTATTCACACATACACTTACCCCAATTCAAAGGCACAAAACAATACATACTTAGGCGACCAAAACATCCACATTCATAGTTAAAACATATCAACTTTATATCTTTATCTAACATATTCACTACATTTATTAAGCCCTAAATCAAACATACAAATTTCACATTCATTAGAATTCATTCAATTACTTTCTAGTTACCAAATTATACTCAAATTCCTCATCTCGTCAATAAGTCACATTTCCAAAAATTACGCAACCATGCTATAAATCACATTTCCAAACATTTCACATTCACCAAGCATATCATGATCATATCACCATAGACATTGACACATATATGAATATGTTTAGGCTTACAACCATGTTAGCCAATATAAGCCAACTTGCATGGCCAAATAGCAAAATAAGCCTTTGACGATTACCGGCCATTACATTGACTAAAATCATATGACGCATATAACAAAACGACCAAGTCCCTATACATGCCATAACTCAAAATACTTGAATTCATCAATACCCAAAACGATAGCTTGATAGTTTGATGGGATCTCTGGTGATCTCCAACTCGAGCTAGCTTGACGGCACTATAAAACATGGGAAAGGAATGGGGCAAGCTATATAGCTTAGTAAGTTCGTATGAACATAATAAGCAACTCTTACCAATCATTTTTGAAATCCAATAATATAAATTGCATTAAAACTCACAGTTATAACTTATTCAATCACATTATTTGTTCTATCAATTTACAAGCATAATTTAACATGTCTTGACATTAGCCTAATAATCGAAATCTCTCCATTATAACCGTTTACCACAATCAACCAATCATTTCAAACCTCATAATTAACATGCACATTAATTATGAGACTTCACTTTTGAAGCATATATTCTAACATCTTTTCAATTTTTTAAAGCCCATATCTTCTCATAATCATTTTAATAGGCAATTATGCCAATCTTTCCTTTTTCTTATATCTGATAAATCACAATTTGTGTGAATAAAACATGCTAGATCATAACTCAATTTGGCCCGAAAGCCAATTACATGATCGCCAACCGAATTTACCATATATTTTGTACATCACAAGTATAGATCAATAATCACCAAGCTTTCTCAAAAACATTCTCATGGAAACCATGAACTCACAATATCATGAAGTCAATGCTTATAAACTTTATGTACATACTTGTACAAATTTGTAATACTTACATGCTCTTTCTCTTCTTCAAAATACCCATTAAATTTCCCGTTGAACCACTTCGAATACTAAAGGATAGTCGGGAATCTCAAACACACAGTACCGTACCAATGCCATCTCCCAGTTATGGTCATACATGTAATCTCGTATCGATACCAATAGCCTAGCTATGGTCTTACACGAAGTCTCATGTCGATGCCATATCCCAGATATAGTCTTACACATAATTTCAGTAACCCTAATGTCATGGCATTTTTATCCTATCTATTCCTAAGGTTTAACCGGGACTTTCGCTGTATCGAATCTCTGTCGGTCATCTCCGTAGTATTATACTCAATAGCATTTCCATTTCATTTCAATAATATATCATTTACTACAATTATATCAATTAAGAATTTATACATATATAATTTAATGCTTATTAAACATACGAACTTACCTCGACATAAAAATGGCGAAAAGGACCTAACCGTCAAATACTGGTTTTTTTCCCTCGTTCTAATTTCGAACCTCGTTTTTCTTGATCCATAATATCACATTTAAATTATTTAATCATTATACTATTCAAACCAGCCCAAAAACACATTATATCAAAATTACATTTTTGCCCCTAAAGTTTCACATTTTTACATTTTAGTCCCTAAGCTCGTAAAAAGAAATCTACTCAATTTTTTCATACCCATGCCTAGCCGAACCTTATCCATGCTTAAAGCAGCCCACATTTTTCTCTTATTCTCATTTTAACACCTATTTTACAACTTTTTACAAATAAATCCTTTTTAGGCATTTTCATCGAGAATCACTTAGCAAAAGTCATTTATCAAACAACTAACATGCATTTTCTACCATTAAACATCAAAATACACAAATATCCATCATGGGTAAAATTGTATACTTTGATTATGTCTTAAATTAGTGGTAGAAATAGATAGATCATGTTACAAGGATTTCAAAAACATAAAAATCATTAAAAATAGGGCTAGAACGGACTTACAATCGAGCTTGGAAGCTTGAAAAACCCTAGCCATGGTTTCCCCTTGTGAATTTCGGCCATGGAAGGAAGATGGACAAAAATTGGCTTTTAATTTGGCTTTTCAATTCATTTAATTACCAAATTACTAAAATGCCCTTAATGAAAAACTTTAGAAACATACATAACCATGTCCATTTTTGTCCTCCAACTTAACCAATGGTCTAATTACCATTTAAGGACCTCCAATTTAAAATTTCATAGCAATTAGACACCTCTATCATGTAGAACTCAACTTTTGCACTTTTTTACAATTTAGTCCGTTTTACTAAATTGAGTGCCTAAACGTCAAAATTTTCAAACGAATTTTTCACGAAATCATTCGATAAAATTGTATACCTTAAAAATATAATAAAAATGAATTTTTCTATGTCAAATTTGTGATCCCGAAACCACTATTCTGACTAGACCCAAAATCGTGCTGTTACAATATAGGTATTTTCAATACCTTTTCAGCTTTAATTCATGCAGTTTCGTAATAAATTTTTATCAAAATTCATAAATTAATTATAAAATAATTAACTTGCACTTAAATTATTAACATATTTAATTTTAATTATTTTTATAATATTTTTTTTACAAATTTGACTTATTTTTGACAGTTTTGCACAAAAGCTAAAAATTGGCTCGACAGACACCTCGAAAGGCTTGAACTATTGGAAAAATTTTTGCATTGAGTGAACCAAGAGCAAGGCTGAATATTTTTCCAGAAAAGTATGGTCCAAATAAATATTATTTTATGCACTTTAGATTTAATTTTTACCCAAAGTTAATGGTGTCAAAAATTAATATAAAGCCTAAAGGAGGAAGTGGCTCGATTGTGCTAATAAAAGAAAACTGATCCAACAAGAGAAATGTGAGCCCAAAATCGTCCAAAAAACTGACCCAATCAGCTAAATTTTGGAAATTTTTATGTTTTCAAAACAGCCCTCAAAGTTCCTTGAAATTGCATTCAAACCCCTCCACTTATTATGCTTTTATAGATTTGCCCCTAGCTAAATATAGCAAGTTGAAATCTTCAAGAAATGAATAAGTGGTGGCCAGCCATAGGGGTGTTAATGGCTGCAAATTATTTGTTATTTTTATCAGCCACTCCCACCTATAAATACCGACTTCACCTATTCATTTTAACACACTTCTCATTCCACACTTCACTCTCTCTTACTCACTTTCTCCTTTCCAAAACCCCTCTTTGTTTCCCATTTTTCCCTTCTACTTTCCTTGGCCTATTTCCCTATTAGAAAAGAGCCTTTCAACGACCTTGGTAGCAGCATTCAAGTGCTTATAGAAGCCTTGGTTCAACAAAACGAGTAGAGAATGAGAGAAGCAATCTAGTCTGGCTTTGGAGAAACACTGGATTTGATTCTAGTTTCTTGTCCTTTAACTTTCCTTGTTTTTGTTATGAACATTTCTATGAATATTTGTTATGTTGTTATTTTAAATTTGATTAACTAGGTTTAAATTTAATTCATGTTAGGTTAACTGTATGTAATCTGCTTCAGTTATTAAAATCATGTTTGTGTTGTTATAGGTCTTGCTAAATTGTTTGATTAAGTAAAATAATGATTATGTTATACTTGTTGGAACGCCGGTGCCTCCAAGGCGCAGCGGAAAAATAAAATAATTAAAAACATTCCGGCGATCCAAACCATGGATCCATGTTTAAGGAACGTATCTGGGTGATAAAAGGTTTCAAAATTACAGAAACTTCAATCTGAGTAGACAGCGACGCCTAGGCAATGGGAATCTTGAATCACTATCGAACCAAGCCACAACCTTTCCGATGTCGGCCTCTACGTAGTCCACCCAGTTCACAATGAACGGTAGAAAAATCTCAGAAACTATTTCAGTGATTTTTATGCTTGACGGTTGCGAGACCCTTTAGCATAGTTTCAGGCTTATTTATATATTATCTCTTTAGTGTTTTTACCCTTGCCATATATAACACCCTTTTAATTGGTATATCTTTTTAATGAATATTAATTCATAAAATTAATCTGAACATAATAGTCATCATTAAAAAAATATAATAATGTTTAACCGAAAATTATAATTACATTAATTATAATAAAGATTTCGGTAAACTATATTTATTTAAACTTATATACGAACCAAATTCATATACTAATGAAATTATGTTCTGATTATGTGTACAACATCCTTGTACGTATAGTATGTTCAACAATTTGATTGCCCAATTAAATTAATTCTATAACTAATTTAATTCATCTGACAATCAGAATACAATACCAACTACGTTTTACTCCGTTCATTTCAACCATAGGATGTGACCCTATAGGTTCTTGTAACGTTAGCAGTAATATTAGAACGATTCTAATGTTACAAACAATGAGTGGCATCTAGCAATGCATCATTGCTACCTAAGTTACGAGAAGTCATGATTAACCTTTCATGCATTAATCCTTAAGTCCTATATATTTGGAGTGGACACAAGTCATGGAATAGTCACACTTGCATAGTCCATCCCATGTTTCTTGATACCTTAAGTGAACTATGATACACAAATAAGTATGACATCTCATATCAACTTATTTGAGCATGGCCATGCATTTCTAGTCTCACTCAATCAAGTGGCCTAAGATATTACTCCTATTATGTAGGAGGGACTTATCCTATATTGATCAACCATATCCCTCTACATAGATTGTGGTATATCCAACATTAGTCTTTATAGAACAACCAGTTACGATGTTCATTTGACTATATCAAAATATACAACTCACGATGTTGGGATAATGATGATCTCAAGTATTAGGATCATATACTTATTAATCACTATGAGTAATGTTGTGACAATTACATAATAATCCAAGAAACATACTCATAGCAGGTCAGTCCAATATGTTGTTCTCTAACACACATATTCATGCATTGATTTTGACACTCCATATCAATGACAACTCTTTATCATCAATCAACTACATATTAGTCTTAATGCATTATTGTTGTCCTAGCCAACAATAATACTTGACTAAGGATCTTTTAAGAGTAATCATATTATTCTCAGGACATTATTATAAAACAGTTTATTTATGTCCACAGAAAAGAAAATGAAATAATAATGGCAACGCCTTATATCAATAAACATGATAAATCAAGTATGTTATTACAACCATCTCGTGATTGATCTTTGGGCATACTCTCACAATCTTCCACTGGCACTAAGACCAATCACTCATATATCTAATACCAAGTGACTTAGTGTGACGATCATGCTTCTGCTATGTCAGAGGCTTGGTCAAGGGATCAGCAATGTTATCATCTGTAGGTACTCTGCATATCTCTACATCCCCTCGATCGATAATCTCTCGAATAAGATGGTAGTGCCTAAGTATATGTTTAGATCGCTGGTGAGATCTGGGTTCTTTAGCTGGTGCAATAGCTCCATTGTTATCACATCAAAGTTCTATAGCATCGGATATGCTAGCTACAACCCTTAGTTTAGTAATGAACTTCTTGATCCAAATAGCTTCTTTCGCTGCCTCACTAGCGCAATATACTCGGCCTCTGTTGTAGAATCGGCTACTGTACTTTACTTTGAACTCTTCCAGCTCACAGCACCACCATTAAGGCAAAACACAAAACCTGATTGCGATCGAGAATCATCCTTGCCGGTTTGGAAGCTGGCATCAGTGTAACCTTTTACACTTAACTCTTCCTTTCCTCCATATATTAGGAACGTATCCTTAGTTCTTTTCAAGTACTTAAGGATATTCTTGACTGTGGTCCAGTGACCTTCACCGGGATCTACTTGGTACCTACTCATCATACTTAAGGCATATGAGACATCTAGACGAGTACATAACATGGCATACATGATAGATCCAATAGCAGAAGCATATGGAATTTTACTCATGCGTTCTCTCTCTTGTGGAGTTGAAGGACACATTTCCTTCGAGAGTGACATACCATGTCTCATAGGTAGGAATCCTCTCTTAGATTCTTCCATATTAGACCTTTTCAATATTTTATCTATATATGTACCTTGACTTAGACCTAATAATCATCTTGATCTATCTCTATAGATCTTGACTCCTAAGATGTAAGTGGCTTCACCCAAGTCCTTCATAGAAAAACAACTTCCTAACCAAGTCTTAATAGACTGTAAGGTAGGTATGTCATTGCCCATGATAAGTATGTCATCCACATACAGTACTAAGAATGTGATTGTACTCCCACTAACTTTCTTGTAAACACATGGCTCATCTTCATTTTTGATAAAACTAAACTCTTTGATTGCATCATTAAAATGAAGATTCCAACTTCGAGAAGCTTACTTTAATCCATAAATGGATCTTTGTAACTTACATATCTTTCCAGCATCCTTTAGATTGACAAAACCTTCAGGTTGTGTCATGTACATATCCTCTTCATGTTTCCCATTAAGGAAAGCTGTTTTGACATCCATCTGCCAAATTTCATAATCATGAAATGCAGCTATGGCGAGCAAGATCCTGATGGATTTAAACATAGCTACAGGAGAAAAAGTTTCATCATAGTCAACACCATGAATTTGACGAAAACCTTTAGTGACTAATCGCCCCTTGTATGTTTGTACATTACCATCCATGTCCGTTTTCTTTTTGAAAACCCACTTGCACCCTATAGGTTTAACCCCTTCGGGTGGGCCAACCAAAGTCTATACTTGGTTTTCGTACATGGAATCCATCTCAGATCACATGGCCTCGAGCCATTTCTCAGAGTCTGGGCTCGCCACCGCTTCTTGATAAGTCCTAGGCTCATCTTGATCTATAAGAAGAATGTCACCATGCATTGTAATGAGAAATCCATATATCTAAGGTGCACGGCATTCTCTTAAAGATCTACGCGGTGGTTGTGTTTCTACAGCAGTGGTTGTGTTTCTACTTCCTCAATTTCTTGTGGAATTTGCTGTTGTTCTATCTCTGGTTCAGTGGTATCTTGTGATTCTCGAATTTCTTCAAGTTCAATCTTTCTCCCACTTCCTTTTCTAGAAACAAATTCTCTCTCTAGGAAGACACCAGTCCGAGCAACAAACACTTTGTTCTCAGTGGGATGAAAGAAATAATATCCTTTGGTTTCTTTCGGATACCCTACAAAGATACACCTTTCAGATTTAGGTTCAAGCTTAGTAGACATCTGACGTTTAACATAAGCTTCGCAACCCCAAATTTTCGTAAAAGACATACTGGGACGTTTTACAGTCCACATCTCATATGGCGTCTTTTGAACCGATTTAGATGGAACATGATTTAGTGTGAAAATTGCTGTTTCAAGTGCATGTCCCCAAAAGGAAGTCAGTAGATCAGCATGACTCATCATGGATCAAACCATGTCTAATAGAGTTTGATTTCTTCTCTCAGAAACTCCATTCCATTGAGGAGTACCAGGAGGAGTAAGTTGTGAGACAATCCCACATTCCTTCAAAAGATCATCAAACTCTAGGCTCAAATACTCTCCACCTCGATCAGATCCAAGTGTCTTAATAGTTTTGCCTAGTTGATTTTGTACTTCATTTTTGAATTCCTTGAACTTTTCAAGGGCCTTAGACTTATGGCGCATGAGATAAACATACCCATATCTACTGAAATCATCAGTGAAAGTAATGAAGTAGTGAAATCCACCTCTGGCTTGTGTATTTATTGGTCCACATACATCTGAATGTATTAAGCCCAATAAATCACTAGCTCGTTCACTTTTACCAGTAAAAGGAGATTTAGTCATTTTTCCTAATAAGCAAGATTCACATACTTCAAATTGTTCAAAAACAAATGAATCCAAGAGACCATCTTTATGGAGTTTGGATATGCATTTCTCACTTCTATGGCCCAAACGACAATGCCAAAGATAAGTTTGATTTGAGTCATTTATTTTAGATCTTTTAGTATTTATGTTGTAAATGGGATGCATTTGATCTAAAATATAAAGGCCATTAATAAATTGTGCCGAACCATAGATAAAATTATTGAGATAAAAAGAGCAACAATTATTCTTAATTATTATCTCAAAACCAATTTTGTCTAAACAAGAAATTGAAATAATGTTTTTAGTCAAACTAGGCACAAAATAACAATCCTCTAAAATTAAACCAAGTCCACTAGGCAAAGATAAAGTATATGTTCCCACAGCTAATGCAGCAACTCTTGCTCCATTTCCAACTCGCAGGTCCACATCTCCTCTAGCCAAAGTCCTACTCCTTTGTAGTCCCTGTACAGAAGTACAAATATGAGAACCACAACCAGTATCTAATACCCAAGAAGTAGTAGTTGGTAAAATAATATCAATAACATAAATACTTGAAGCAAACGTTCCGCTTGTTTTGGCCTTCTTAATTTCCTCAAGATAGACAAGGCAATTCCGCTTCCAATGTCCAGTCACACCACAATGAAAACAGTTTCCTTCCTTAGACACCCCACCTTTAGGTTTCAGTGCAGCCTTTCCTTTTCCAAGATTGGGCTTACCTTTGCCCTTAGGCTTTGTTGAGACTTTGGCCTTTCCCTTGCCCTTATTGTTATGAACCATCAGTATGGGCTTGGGTCCAACCTTTTTCATGTTGCCTTTAGCAGTTCGTAACATGCTAAGCAATTGTGGCAGAGTCTTGTCAATTTCATTCATATTGAAATTGAGGACAAACTGGCTGTAGCTATCCGGCAATGATTGCAGAATAACATCAGTGGCCAACTCTCGGCGCAATGGAAACCCAAGCTTAGACAGGCTTTCAATATAACCAATCATCTTAAGGACATGAGATCCTACTGGGCTTCCTTCAGCCAGCTTACATTGGAATAGGGCCTTAAAGATATCGAACCTCTCTTGCCTTGCTTGCCCTTGATATAGTTCTTTCAAGTGCTCGATCATATCATAAGCAACCATATCCTCATGTTGCTTTTGAAGCTCAGGATTCACAGTGGCAAGCATAAGACATCCAACGTCTACCATATCATCGAGATGCTTCTTGTAAGCATCTTTATCAGCCCTCGAGGCATTAGCAGGTGGTTCATCAGGAAGTGATTTTTCAATGACATATAATTTTCGTTCTTGTTTGAGGATAATCCTCAAGTTACGAAACCAATCAAGAAAGTTCAAACCATTCAATTTGTCCTTCTCAAGGACCGATCACAATGAGAGTGTATTAGTGTTTGCAGCCATAATATATCTACAACAATAAAATATGCGTGTGAAGAAATTTACCAAGTTTATATCAATCACTAAAAGGACTTTATTATATGATGTTTCCCACTATCCTATTTCAAAATTAATAACCCTCATATATTAATTTCGGAAAGACTTTCTTGAAAGTATTTCTAGTGGGTCAAGGATCCATATTTCACCTCCTCTTAAGTCAGCTTTGGCTTTACTCTCAAGATTATGGTTATTTAGGTAAGCAACACTTGCTAATTACATCATATGTAACTCTTACAATTTGGTGAACAACTCTTGTTTTAATCATCTTATGATTTTTCCAAATTACTTGCCTCTAGGTTTCTAATCCTATTAGAGTAACCTAGTTAAGTCATTAACCAATTTTTAACCAGCGAATATCACTTGTTTATTCTTTGTGTTTAACCAAGATAAATACTAATACTTCGCTTTGGCAAAACCTACATAGTATTGATCGAGGCCTTAACGAGGGCATAAATTGGAAGGCCATGTTGACTTAATATTTTAATAGAGGGATTTTATTAGAGTGTTACATTAACCAATTATGGTCTATTTTAGTCCATTTAATCTTTTAATTGATCTCATCAATTAATGGGGTTTATTATTACCAAATTTGCATGCTTTAGACATCCATAGCATCTCATACATGAGTAAGTAAAGCAATAAATAAATGCAATAGTTATAGCCCATAAACTATGGTGGTTCAACCCAAGCCAATGGGAGAACCAAAAGGGAACCTAAAGGTGTAAGCTGTTTCACAAGCTGTCGATCCACACTAGTCGGCCCATCTTCCTTCTTGTCTAGTCCACAGTAACTTTTACAAATTACAAAATTCAAAAACTCGTTTTACATACGAGGGAGTAAGATGAGAAGAGAAATACAAAAGAATAGTAGTAAGGCGCAACACCTAGGCCGTGTTTATAAAATTACAACCATTTATCAAATGGGTCATCGTGCTATAACTATGCATTTCAAACACCGTGCATTTCAAAAATATATCATTCAACGTTTTTGTCAAGTGAAATATTAAATTATCTTTTCAACCTTTTTATGGCCCATTAAGTTTTATTTATTACAAAACATATTAGAAGATGATGGGGATCTAAGGCAGTCGAAGGGGGCGGACCGAAGGCCCGCGACCGTAGCCATTTGATCCCCATCCCCGGGGGTACGGGGGCGGAGCCCCCGCGGTACGAACCACATATCTTAGTTGAATGAAACCTCACGATTTGATAACTTTTATCAACAGAATCATGTTTTTAGGATTTTAATCCTTGAGGTTTCATATCGGAGCAACCCTTTGTTCCACTGGCCAGTAAACTCTTACTAGAAATTGTAAAATCACCGCTACATCATAACAATTTATTAAGGTTTACAGTAATAACATAAAACTGAATAGGTCATAACTCCATAATTAACATTTAATCACTTATCGAAAGGAACATTTATCAAATTATGCTTAAACGATTTAAACAGAAAAACATAATAAAATTAAAACATGCATCTCATACAATTACATCACCCAAGTATTTAAACCCGAGCCCGTATCACACAAGTGGCTCTGATACCACTGTTGGAACGCCGGTGCCTCTAAGGCGCAGCGGAAAAATAAAATAATTAAAAACATTCCGGTGATCCAAACCATGGATCCATGTGTAAGGAACGTATCGGGGTGATAAAAGGTTTCGAAATTACCGAAACTTCAATCTGAGTAGACAGCGACGCCTAGGCAATGGGAATCTTGAATCACTATCGAACCAAGCCACAACCTTTCCGATGTCGGCCTCTACGTAGTCCACCCAGTTGACAATGAACAGTAGAAAAATCTCAGAAACTATTTCAGTGATTTTTATGCTTGACGGCTGCTAGACCCTTCAGCATAGTTTCGGGCTTATTTATATATTATATCTTTAGGGTTTTTACCCTTGCCATATATAACACCCTTTTAATTGGTATATCTTTTTAATGAATATTGATTCATAAAATTAATCTGAACATAATAGTCATCATTAAAAAATAAATATAATAATGTTTAATCGAAAATTATAATTACATTAATTATAATAAAGATTTCGATAAACTATATTTATTTAAACTTATATACGAACCAAATTCATATACTAATGAAATTATGTTCTGATTATGTGTACAACATCCTTGTACGTATAGTATGTTCAACAATTTGATTGCCCAATTAAATTAATTCTATAATTAATTTAATTCATCTGACAATCAGAATACAATACCAACTACGTTTTACTCAGTTCATTTCAACCATAGGATGTGACCCTATAGGTTCTTGTAACGTTAGCAGTAATATTAGAACGATTCTAATGTTACAAACAATGAGTGGCATCTAGCAATGCATCATTGCTACCTAAGTTACGAGAAGTCATGATTAACCTTTCATGCATTAATCCTTAAGTCCTATATATTTGGAGTGGACACAAGTCATGGAATAGTCACACTTGCATAATCCATCCTGTGACAGCCCAAAACTGACCCTAGTCGGGAAGTGGTTTCGGGACTGCTAAACCGAGTCTTATAAATAATTAAAAGTTATATTCTGTGTTTATGATGTGAGTAAATGCATGTGTGAAAGTCTCATGCATTAATTTGATCATCTTTATGTGAATTTATTAATATGGACTTATATGAAACTTTGTTGGAAAGTGAGAGGTTAATTTTACAATGGTCTAATAGTACATGCATTGAAAGGAGGGGTTTTGCATGTCAATTTACCCATGATAAACATGGTGGCCGGCCAAGGAAGGAATATGCTCCACTAATTTAAAAATTAAAATAATTTTGTATTAACAAATGATTTAATAATTGATATTAAAGGAATTATAGTATGAAAGGAAATAATATAATGAGAAGTGGGAGGAGAAACCAAAGTGTTTCATCCTTACTTCTCCATTGCCGAAACTAGAAGAAAGAAAGAAGAAAAACTCTTGTTGAATTTCGGCTAAGGTGTTTTGATACAAAAAGGTATGTTTTATGCCACTCTTGAAAATGTATGCATAATTTGGAGGATTGGTTTAAAAGCTACTTGAATCTTGGATTGAAATTAGGTTACTATGAGGGTTGAATTTCGGCCTAGGAGCTTAAAATTTTAGTAGAAGTTTTGATGACATTAGATGGATAGTTAGGTTGGATGTGTTAAATTGTTAATTGTTTTAGCTTGAAAGTTAAGGTTAATATGGCTTATGGGATTGCCGAATCTAGTTTAGAGAGAAAGAAAAAAATATATGTATTCGGTTATGCTATTGATTCTTGGTGAGATAATGTTTAATGTATTTTTGTTTATGTTTTATAAAAGCACTAGTAATTGAATTTGAGAAATTTTAACTTGTTGATGGGAGGTGTTGAACGTGATATTTGGATGTGTTTCAAGGAATGACATTAGGGTAGCTAGAGTCTAAGAACTTTCGGTCAAGGACTATTGTGTGAGCAAATTCGGTATAAAGGTTTAAATGTTAAGTGCATTGTACTTAATGTTTAAAGAATAGGTAGTAGCTAATTAAAGTTAAGAAGGCTAGAATTTCTTTTAAGGGAGTATGACCTTAATTTGAACAAAATAGAATCGGCCTTAAGCTTGACTAAATGGTTCGGTTATGGTTAGCTTAGAAGAAACCTATATGAGATTGTTGTATTAGGTCATAATCTACTTGGGACAGCAGTAGTAAGGTGGTTTTCGAAAATCGCCATAATTTGTAGGAGCTGAATTAGAAGCTGAGTGAATTATGTCATTAAAGCTTCAAGGGTCTATTTTCTTACAAAAGAAACTATAGAAACAAAAGAGTTGCCGATCTAGAGATATTTGAAGTATTGTGGGGCTGAGTCAAAATGACTGCTGGATTCCCTGTTCTGTTTTTAGAAATCATTATAAATTGTACAAAAATGATTATAAGATAAAATTTATATGCTTAGACTCCTTAATGGGTCTAGTTTCAAATGAGATTAAATACAACACATTTGGAATTCTGTAAAGTGAGAAATTGGATTCGTAGTGAAGAGTGGTCAGAATAGTCAAACAGTGAAATAGGGGAAACTTTAAGAAAAATCTGGTATTGATTGGCCAAGCCTAAAATTCTGAAAATTTTATGGATGGAAGATATACGAGTCTATATTCAGGGAAAATTAACGGCAAGTGATTTGGAGTTTAGTAGCTCCAGTTATAAGTAATTTAGTAACTACTGCTCAGGAAAACAGCTCGTAGTGAATATGTGATTTTGTTGTAAACATTAATGAAAGTTTGCCGATGAATTATTTATTGATTAATATAAAGCTTACTATAATCTATGTGTGTGAAAGTCGGATCAATATATATAATATTATTCTGAAAGTAATACTTGAATAGTCGATTAATGACTATTTTAAATTTTGTTGAACTTAAGCTCAAGAGCAAAGGGGAACTAGATCCGATAAAGGGAAGGAAAAAGTAATTGAATAGCCGTTGAAGTCGTTCGACGACATTTGAGGTAAGTCTTCGAGTAATGACCCTACTTGAATTATATTGAAATGAATAGTCATACTATGACGGATAGTCGAATGTGCTTAGAGACTATGTTATAAAGCCAATTGAAATTATGCTCTTTGTGTGCGGCTACTGAGCCGAAATTTGAAAGGTTTAATAAATGTTTTGTGTTTGAGCCTTAGTAACGAAGAAATGATATGGATGTGTTATGATTATTGATATATGTGTGCATGAGCATTGGAATATATCCGGGCTAAGACCCGAAGGCAATTATGCGAGTTGATATATCCGGGCTAAGACCCGAAGGCAATTATGCGAGTTAATATATCCGGGCTAAGACCCGAAGGCAATTATGCGAGTTAATATATCCGGGCTAAGACCCGAAGGCAATTATGCGAGTTGATATATCCGGGCTAAGACCCGAAGGCAATTATGCGAGTTAATATGTCCGGGCTATGACCCGAAGGCAATTATGCGAGATGATATATCCGGGCTAAGACCCGAAGGCAATTATGCAAGTTGATATGTCCGGGTTAAGACCCGAAGGCAAATGTGTTTGCGGTTGTATTCGGTTAAATACCGAAGAAACTTGGGTTTGAATGTGAGCGTTTTGTGCTGTAACTAATTCAATAAATATGCTCGACCAACCCGAACGATAAGGTATGTTGCATGTGCATTGGAAAAGTCGATTCGTTTTAAATAGTATTCGTGCGATCGGCTAACGAATTTTCGGCTTTTAGAAAGGTTGATACCTTGTGTATATATGTTGATGAAGTGTGAAGTAAGTAGGATTATGAGAATGTGTGTAAATAAAATGACTTAGTTAGCTATGTGAATGTAATACTGTAGTCAAAGCCGATTTCATTACTTGAGACTTACTAAGCTTAAAATGCTTACCCGGTTGCTTTGGCTCTCTGTTTTATAGATTTTGTTCGTTAGCTATCGGATTCGGGATCAGCGAAGTCGAAGTCATCTACACTATCAAGCTCTTTTGGTACTCTTTAGTTGAACTCTGGATATGGCATGTATAGGACTACCCCCTGTTGTTTAAGTTCTTTTGTGATGTATGTGTGTAAAGCCATGCGAAAATGGCTTGTAGATGTGGAGTATGGCATTAGACCATTTGTGTTTATGTATGTATATATATGGTTTCACGATGTGACTATGGATTGAAATGGAAGTGTTGGGCTAATGATCAGCCATTGGAATGGCTAAATATGATCACATGTGGACCTATGTATGGCAAAACCCTAGTTGGTCCATGGTAACCACAAAATAAGTAAAGTTTATCTTGAAAACAGATTTTGACAGCAACAGTGGTGTAGAATTGAAAAATCACATAAATTCGTAGGAGTGGAATTAAATAGTGAATAAATTATGTAATCGAACCTTGATGAATCTACTTTCATATGGAAGTAACGAAACAATTATAGGAACAGTACAGAAAGAGATATTCGGGTTCTTGTGGAACAGGGCCAGAACAGTTTCTGGATTCACTGTTCCGCCTTTGGAAATTCACTATAAATTGACCAGAGATAATTAGGGGTCATACCATATATGTATGGATTCCTCTCTGAGTCTAGTTTCCATAGAAACAAACGGCATTAGTATTGAAGCCCTGTGCAGAGAGATATCCCAGTCGTAATGGGAAAAGGTCAGTGTAGTCGACCCCTGTAACATGAGAGACTTTGACTAATAAACTGTACTAATTGGCCCGACCAAAAATTCTAGAAAAAAATATATAGGTGGGGACATGAGTCTAGTTTCAGGGAAAAATCACAAAACTGATTTTCGAGTTGTGAAACTCAAGATATGATTTTTGAAGCGACTAGTACTCAGACTGGGCAGTGTCTGGAAAAAAAAAATTTTAAAAGTCTGTCAACACCTCGTATTCGACTCCGGTGACGGTCTCGGGTTCGGGGTGTTACTCATCCCATGTTTCTTGATACCTTAAGTGAACTATGATACACAAATAAGTATGACATCTCATATCAACTTATTTGAGCATGGCCATGCATTTCTAGTCTCACTCAATCAAGTGGCCTAAGATATTACTCCTATTATGTAGGAGGGACTTATCCTATATTGATCAACCATATCCCTCTACATAGATTGTGGTATATCCAACATTAGTCTTTATAGAACAACCAGTTACGATGTTCATTTGACTATATCAAAATATACAACTCACGATGTTGGGATAATGATGATCTCAAGTATTAGGATCATATACTTATTAATCACTATGATTAATGTTGTGACAATTACATAATAATCCAAGAAACATACTCATAGTAGGTCAGTCCAATATGTTGTTCTCTAACACACATATTCATGCATTGATTTTGACACGCCATATCAATGACAACTCTTTATCATCAATCAACTACATGTTAGTCTTAATGCATTATTGTTGTCCTACCCAACAATAAAACTTGACTAAGGATCTTTTAAGAATAATCATATTATTCTCAGGAGATTATTATAAAACAGTTTATTTATGTACACAGAAAAGAAACTAAAATAATAATGGCAACACCTTATATCAATAAACATGATAAATCAAGTATGTTATTACAACCATCTCGTGATTGATCTTTGGGCATACTCTTACAATACTTGCATTATAATTGTAAGGTAACTAATGAATTAATTATTAATCATATTGAAATTTTAATGAATTGACACAATGCTTAATCAACGCATGTTTAATCTTTTAAGGTAGTTAAGGGTTAAATTAGCGACAGTATTAATCGATACATTAGCCTTACATAACTGGGAAGATTAGTGTGATTAAATTGTTTCAATGTAGGAATATATTGCTATTTCACTTAATCTTTTACTTGCTTATTAAAATTGATTAATTTTTTGAATTGGCATAGTAATATGTTCAAGAGATTAGTTAATTTTGTAAGTCTGTATGTGCTATAGTTAACAAATTACCAAGTTGCCATGAATTTATTCTTAAAAACATGAACATTGTTTTAGTAATATTAAGTTAAGAAACTTAATTGATCTAACAAAATTATGTCATACTAATTAAACTTGTTTTTAGAAATCGTGTGTTGGAATTGTTACCTTTTAATGTTTGATACGTGATATTCGCGACAGGTTTTAAAAATTTATAATTAATCGTTCTTGAAACTAAATATTATTATGATAAGGGCAAGTGTACTTATTGAACAGTAGTATAGCTTTAGCAAGACCGGATTGTCGAACCCTAAAATTTAAGGGATTTGTTTATCTAAACTAATTAACTAAACTAAGAGTGCACAGAGAGAAATTGAGGAAAAGGTTTTGGGAAAATCCGATTGATTAAGACAATACCCAAGGAAAAATCCACCTAGACTTCACATGTTATTTGACTCTGAATCAGACAATTTATTCATTTGACTTGATCCGTAGAAATCCCTAAGTTATATTATTATCTCTTTCGAGACTAATAACGTCTAACCCTAGGTTTATTAATTGAAATCTCTTTCTAATTAGCGCCCTAGTGTTGCATTAACTAGATCTATGGATCCCCTTATTAGGTTTCACCCTAATCCGGCAAAATCTTATCACCCTATCTTTAGGCGTGCAATCGAATCCGCTTAATTAAGATAAATTTACTCTTAGACAGGGTCTTTTCTGCCTCTGAATAAGAGTATTAACTTGAATCAATATCCTGGAATATTAAAACAAGCATCCAGAACACATAATTAAGAACAAGTCAAATATTTATCATACTATTCAGATAATAATAATAAGATCTGTCTTAGGTTTCATTCCTCTTAGGTATTTAGGGGGTTTAGTTCATAATTATAAAAGAAAACATCTCAGAAGAATAACGAATACAAAACATAGAGAAAACCCAAAACCCCTTAATGAAAATTGAAGGGAGATCTTCAGTCTTGACGATGAATCCAGCTTCTGAGATGGACCAATCGGCTTCTCTTGAGTAATTCCTTGCCTCTTACTCCACGTGTCTGTTCTAAGTGCCTCCTCCTATGTTTAAATAGGCTTTAGAATGCCTAAGAGCCCTAAAAAATGGCCTGTTCCGAATAGGGCTATACTTGGGCTCGGCAGGGACACGCCCGTATGACACGCCCGTGTACGATTACTCCAGCCCGTGGTCAGGGCTGTTGAATAGGCACGGGCGTGTAGTCTACCCGTGTAAGTTGTGCTTCGATCCTGCCAAATGGACACGGCCATGTGACACGCCCGTGTGGGGAAGTCTAGGCCGTGTTAATTTCCCATGTGGGTCCATTTTATCAATTTTTGGCTCGTTTCTCGCTCTTTTTACTCTCTTATGCTCACTTAAGTATAAAACATGAAATTAAAGGATCAGGAGCATCAAATTCACGAAATCTAAGGAGAAACCATCATAAATGTGCTAAGCATGGGATAAAAATATGTATAAATTACGGTTTATCAAATACCCCACACTTAAGCGTTTGCTTGTCCTCAAGCAAAATCCTCAACTCATAATCAAAATAAATTCTTCTCAATTTGTAATCCCTATCAATAATATCTCAACATAATCCATAAGTAATCATACATTGAAAATTCAACTAAAAGTACATCAAAGTTTCAAACATTCCAAGTTGAGAATTTTATCATGAAAACATAGGTGTCCCCCCTTATCTAAGTAATCACCTTTGATCAAAATATCACAGAGTTTAACATCCTTACTAAAGATTCACTCAAATCACTCGAGGTGTTTAAGAACATTAAATAAAGCACTCATTAGTCAATATGAAAAGTTATTACCATAGGCTTGCATGAAAATCAAATCTCCACCACTATATATTGAGATGATACATCAATTAAAAAGGTCTTTAAAGGGTTGTAACGTGGCTTTGGTTAAGGGGTGTGGTCACAAGCTAAAGGAAAAGGTTAGAATCAAGATTGAATTGAAGAAATCACCTAACTAGAAAAATAACTAATTTTCAATTGAATACAAGTGAGCTTGTTCTCAGAATATGGAATTAACACTCAAGCTCAAAAAATGACGAATTACTACTAATATGTGTGTAAAGATTATTTTTTTAGAATAAGTCAAAAAACATAGAACTTAATTATTGCAACGAAGAAAAAAACATAGCTGAGAAATTAGTTCAAATCAAATCTCGACAAAAATAGGGATCAAATTAGGGGATTTCAACAATAATGGGTTATGGGTTAATATTAAGGGTAAATCAATTAATGGCTTGTTAGGCTCAAAGGGGATCACTAAGGGTTAATTATGAAGGTAGGCTTTTGTGGAGTGAGTGGGTTAAACCTAAGTGCCTTTATCATCTTGACATATCAAACCAAATGGTGTGGTCTTGACATGCATAATCAAGTAAGTTCTAGAATAACAAATCAATTCTGATGCACTCATAGTAAAAATGAGCATGAAAGAAATAAAATATGCTCTAAAAGCTTAAGATCTCACAAAAATTATAGCTTTTTGATGTTTAAACTTGTGAATTTCAACTCAAGATAATACCTAAACTTAGGGAAGCAACCTAAAAGTTTTTAATTCTTCAAAAATCAACTTATCATGCTTGATTCCCTAATGTCTTAAAGTTTAAACAATCAATGCATAAATGCCTATGTTTTAATTCAAGACATACTAATAAAAATCATAAATTAATTAAAATTCATTCTAATAGTGATATGAGTGATTCACATGAGAATAAGACAAAATTCAGGGATTTCTAATGATGATATAAAAGACCCCCCACACTTAAGATGTACATTGCCCTCAATGTACAAAGATGGATATATTGAAAAATATAGATATATAATCATAAGATAGGAAGAGAGGTGAAACTTCCTGAATGATGAATGAACTCTCTGAATTAGAGTTATAGAGAATAATTGGCCAAGGCAATGATGAGAGAGGAGGAGGATAGTCCAGTGGTAGTAGAGGTTTATTAGTCCATAAGTCCTGCGCCAAAAGAATATTATATCTGGTAGTAGCTATGGTCGTGGTCGAGCAAGACATAGTAGTCGGGGAGAACCTTTTCCAGTGGAGTTTTTAGTTCCTATTCGATGATGAGATTTGGAGCTCTTTATGACTGTGATAAAATCAAGAACTCTTTAGGAAATATAAGGAAGCAAATTACTCGTAATGAAATAGCCAAAAATAAAAATTGTAAAAACTAAAATTAAACTAATATTAAAGGAAAATGAAATAAAAAGTACTTAAAGAAGATAAATAAAGATAAAAGTGAAAATAAAAATAATAAATAATAAGTTTTTAAACATCATCATCGCCGGATGGTTCGCGAGGTGGTGGTGGCGATGAGATGTGAATGTGCTGACAAATCTGATGAAGAGTAGCATCAATGCGATCAAAATGCTGAAAACACTGCTGCTCAAATCGGGTAAGGCACTCAGAGATGTCAGAGTATGAAGCCGCCGCATGAACTAGACGATGGATGGGTGGTGGTTGAGATGGTGGGTCCTCATGACGTGGTGGGACATCATTAGTAATCTCCTCTGGGGCCTCCTCCTCGGTAGACTGGATGAGGCGGTACTGAGGAGGGTAGGTGCCACGTCGTTTCTCGATCATCCTTATATGTAGCATGCTCGAGATGCCCTGTGGAGACATCTAGCCGATGAGAGTGAGGGAGGATAATTGTGCAACTGTGTTGAAGAGCCCAATGTACTAAGCCAACGAGTCACATAGGGCCCGATAGAGATGACTCCTCTCCTATGTCGCTCCGTCTGATGGCGGATGGCAAGGGCAATGAAGTAGGCAAGGTCGAAGACATGCCCGTTTGCCATGCTCCACAAGAAATAGGCGTCGTGAGTGTTGACGCCGCCGGTGCTCTCTCGCCGTCCTATCAAAGTGTGGGCCAAGATGTCGTGTAGGTATCGCAGGGATGGGGCGAGGCCGGACGCCTCAGAGCGGCTAGGATCATAGGTGGCCGAGACAGGGACGAGGTCCTTCCAGCACTTTGAGGGAGACTAATGGATGTGACGATGGAAGGTGTCGAGTTTGTTGTCGTCCATAAACTCTTCCGTCTACAGCCCTAGTACAATTCCAAACTCCAGTATGCTCAACTAGCGTACTAGACCACCAAGGCAGAACTGGACTGTTCCAGGATCGTCGAAGTTTGTCATGACGACTTGAAGATGGAAGATCGAGCAGAGTTTCATTGTGAGCTTGAGGTATGTCGGCTGGATGATCTCAAAGAAGAGCCCCCACGGTTCAGTAGTCAAGAAGGCTTAGACCGCGTTAGCCATCTGAATTTGTTCGAGTGCGGCCCAGTCAATGCAGCTGCCCACACCTAGGGGTCGGGCACGTAATATCTGAAATAGTTCCTCTTGGGGTCCCAAGGAGAACTGGAAGAAAGGGTGATGGATTTCAGCAGTAGGACCAAGGAGGACGTTGCTCCTTTCCTTTTCTTCGAAGCGGGGAAGGTGGTCTTCTTGCCACGTGAGGTTGACATAGCATGCTTGAAATGACAAGTCGGAATAAAAATAAAATTACTCCCCAACTTAGAATGGAAAAATATGCATGGTAAAACTAATAGAGATATTTCCTAGAATTCAAGTACGAAAGAACAACTATGCTAAAAAAAATAAACCCTATCAGATAAAGTACGTCATTACTATGAAAAGGACTACGAGAGTAATGCTAACGGAACTATCTAGTGAATGAATGCATATGGGTAAGCATGAAATCTATGGAAACAAGAAAAATGGATGAATGCAGCAAAATGTATTGCAAATTTCTATCATGATAACTATGATTATTTGCTCAAAATAAAACAAAATATCATGAAATAAGTAAAAGAATGAAGAAAATAGAGGGAAAAAATGAACAAAAGCAAGAGGGAGAAGCTTTGGATCGTCAAAAGTGGTGTTGTAGTCGGCGCACGGGCGTGTGAGGTAGGGCGTGTGAAGTTGTAGTGGCTAGGGTTAGGGATTTTGAGGAAGGGGATGATGAATAATGAGGGGTTTATATAGATTTTGGGGCACACGACCGTGGGGCACGCCCTTTGTACCCCAATTTTTGCCCTGTGTTTCGTAATTTTTTAAATTTGGGCGCGTTTGAGACTCACACACCTCCGTGCTCTTTGTGCGTGTTGGTGCACACGACCGTGTTGCACACCGTGTCCTACTTCATTCACTTCTCCCATGCCCGTGTTCCAATGCGTACGCCCGTGTTGTTTTATCAGTCTTGAGCATGGGTGGTGGACACGAGCGTGTCGCATGACCATGCTAAATTCTCAGTTTCAACCACGGTTCCTAGACACAGGTGTGTAGCACGCTCGTGTTGGTTTGATAGACTTGCCCAGGGCCACGTCGCACGGCCGTGGCCACTTATCCCATCCCGTGCTAAGGAAAAATTTTGCCCTATTTTCACACGGCTGTGTCTCCTCTCGTGGTGTGGGTACGGCCTAAGGCACGCTCGTGTGCCCTGCCGTGTGGATTAGAGAACCTATGTTTCAATGACTCAGTTAGTGATTAGATGTTAAAACTAAAATTTTTAAAGAAGTTATCATCTTTAGTGCTCGGGTTGCCTCCCGAGAAGCGCTTATTTATAGTCTAAGCTTGACTTATCTTTCTGGTGCATGGTCATTGTGGTACGAGGAGTTTACACTCCTCATCCCTGCTATCAATTTTATCAACATAAGGTTTAAGATGAGTACTGTTTACCTTAAAAGTGTCGAATTTGGGATGAATTATCTTGACTGTACCATATGGGAAAATACTAAGTACCGCAAGAGGGATTGCTCCGCTAGGTTTACAAGTGGCAATGCGAGGGTCTGCTGCATCTAGTAGTACTTTGTCTCCAACCTTAAGTTGATTTGGGGTGACATTGAGCTCGTCATGGCGTGGTTTTGGCTTATCATGTGTCCTCGGTTTATGTGTCTACCATTCATTTAGTTCCTCAATTTGTAGCCTTCGTTCTTCATAGATAGGTCTTTTTTTGTTGCTTGAACATGGCTCATGTACGTTCTTCAAACTTATTTCCTGCAAAGTAGGTTGCACCACATGGTCAGATTTAGTAGAATGATTTATACGACCACCTTCAATTTTTGATGTGTTACTCGTATTACGAGCTTGAAGGGTGATTGTTTTGTCTCCCACACGAAGTGTGATTTCACCTATGCCAACATCAATTATTGTTTTAGTGGTTGCTAAAAAGGGCCTCCCTAAAATTAAAGGAACGTTACTATCCTCCTCTATGTCTAGAACAACGAAATCAACTGGGAATATAAATTTGTCAATTTTAACGAGTACATCTTCAATAATCCCCCTAGGAAATCTGATTGTTTTATCGGCTAATTGAATACTCATCCTAGTTTGTTTGGGTTTCCCAAGACCTAGTTGCTTAAACATTTTGTAAGGCATAACATTGATACTATCCCCTAAATTAGCCAAATCATTATTAACATCTAGGCTACCAATTAAACAGGGAATCGTAAAACTCCCTAGATCTTTTAATTTGTTGGCCAACTTATTTTGCAGTATGGCTGAGCAAACCGCATTTAGCTCCACATGCGACACCTCATCCAACTTCTGCTTATTTTTTAAAAGTTCCCTTAGGAAGTTGACTGCGTTTGGCATCTGCGAAAGAGCTTCAATAAATGGTAAGTTAATATGTAACTTCTTTAATAATTTAAGGAATTTACCGAATTGTTCGTCTGTGCGGTCTTTCCTTGTCGCGTTGGGATATGGCACACGAGGTTTGTACTCTTTACATACCGATTTTTGGTCATTGTGGTCCACCCCACCTTTACCTTTACTTACCACAGTTTCTTGCCTTGGTTCTGGTTCAGGTGCAACTAACCCTTCTTCATCTTGAATGGTAATTGCATTGAGTTGCTCCCTTGGGTTAGATTCAGTGTTACTCGGCAAGCTACCTTGTGGTCGTTCAGATATCAATTTAGCGAACTGACCTATCTGAGTTTCGAGCCCTTGGATCGATGCTTGTTGATTCTTAAGTGCCATCTCAGTAGTCTGAAAACGAGTTTCTAACACCGAGATAAATTTTCTTAGCATCTCTTCAAGGTTTAGCTTTTTCTCTTGTTGGTAGGGTGGTCCTTAGAAGCTTGGAGGTGGTGGTCTCTAATTCCTTTGGCCTCCCTATGAGAAATTTGGGTGGTACCTCCAACCTCCACTGTAAGCATTACTATAAGGATTATTTTGAGATTGAGGATTATTACCCATGTAATTTAACTGCTCGTTCTCCATGCTGTGGCCAAGGGTGGGTATTCTGAATTGCTTGATCCACCTCCACTTGCTTCACACTGCATTACTGGGTGAACCTGTGAAGAACCAAGAAAACCGTCATTTTTTCTATTCAAAAGTTTACCTGATTAGAGAGCATGGTGACCGAATCGACGTTAAAAATGTTGGCTGTGTTCGTTGGCTTTGTCCTCATGACTTGACCTTGATAATTATTCAGTGACATCTCTTCTATAAATTCATAAGCATCCTCAGGTATCTTATTATTGATAGTTCCGCCAGCGGCTGCATCGATCATCTATCAAGTCGAAGGATTCAGGCCATTATGAAACATTTGAACCAGTAGCTAGAGTGGTAACCCATGGTGAGGGCACCTTCTCAACAGATCCTTATATCTTTCCCATGCATCGTAGAGTGTTTCTAAACCCATCTGCACAAAAGAGGAGATATCTTTACGTAATTTGGTTGTTTTAGCCGGCGAAAAATATTTAAAAAAAACTTTTCAGTCATTTGTTCCCTAGTAGTGATTGACCCTCGTGGTAACGAGTTCAACCATTGTTTAGCCTTATTCCTCAACGAAAAGGGAAACAACCGAAGGTGAATGGCATCATCAGAAATGCCATTGATTTTAAAAGTGTCCCAAAACTCTAAGAAATTTTCCAAGTGAGCGTTGGGATCCTCATCCTACACACCATCAAACTGAACAAACTATTGGATCACTTGAATGGTGTTTGGTTTCAGTTCAAAATTATTTGCAGCAACAGCAAGCCTAACTATGCTCGATACAGTTCCTGTTAAAGAAGGTTTAGCATAATCATACATAGTACATAGAGCAGGATTCTGATTAGCAGCAATTGCAGGAGGTAGCAGATTTTCTTCATTTTCAGCCATCTCCTCGGTTGTGGTTGAAGTATCGTCCTCTTGCTCTTCCTCTATGTATCGTAAGCTTCGCCTTATTTCTCTTCGATTTCTGTGAACTGTACGATCGATGTCACTATCAAATAGTAATGGTCCCGACGGGTTTCTTCTAGTCATACGCTATAAAAACCTGCCAGGAACGAATAAAGGAAAAATTAGAAAAGAAAATAAAAATTTAAATTGCAAATAAAGTAGAATAGCTAAAGTAATAAAAATCGAGTGTTCCCAATATCCTAGTTCCCCAGCAATGGCCCAAAAACGTGATACGTGATATTCGCGACAGATTTTAAAAATTTATAATTAATCATTTTTGAAACTAACTATTATCACGATGAAGGTAAGTGTACCTATCGAACAGTAGTATAGCTTTAGCAAGACCGGATTGTCGAACCGAAAGGAATCAAGAGTACTAGTAATTACTTTCTTTTTGTTATCTAGCATAAAAATTAAGGGATTTGTATATCTAAACTAATTAACTAAACTAAGAGTGCACAGAGAGAAATTGGGGAAAAGCTTTTGGGAAAATTCGATTGTTTAAGACAATACCCAAGGAAAAATCCACCTAGACTTCACTTGTTATTTGACTCTGAATCAGACGATTTATTCATTTGACTTGATCCGTAGAAATCCCTAAGTTATAGTATTATCTCTCTCGAGACTAATAACATCTAACCCTAGGTTGATTAATTGAAATCTCTTTCTAATTAACGCCCTAGTGTTGCATTAACCTGATCTATGGATCCCCTTATTAGGTTTCACCCTAACCCGGTAAAATCTTATCACCCTATCTCTAGGCGTGCAATCGACCTCGCTTAATTACGACAAATTTACTCTTAAACAGGGTCTTTTCCTCCTCTGAATAAGAGCATTAACTTGAATCAATATCCTAGAATATTAAAACAAGAATTAAGAACACATAATTAAGAACAAGTCAAATATTTATCATACAATTCAGATAATAATAACAGGATATGTCTTAGGTTTCATTCCCCTTAGGGATTTAGGGGGTTTAGTTCATAATTATAAAAGAAAACATCTTAGAAGAATAATGAATATAAAACATAAAGAAAACCCAAAACCCCTTAAGGGAAATTGAAGGGAGATCTTCGGTCTTAACGATGAATCTGGCTTCTGAGATGGACCAATCGGCTTCTCTTGAGTAATTCCTTGCCTCCTACTCCACATGTATGTTCCAAGTGCCTCCTCTGGTCTTTAAATAGGCTTTAGAATGCCTAAGAGCCCTAAAAAGTGGCCTTTTCTGAATAGGGCTATACTTGGGCTCGGCAGGGACACGCCTATGTGTGATTACTCTAGCCCATGGTCAAGGCTATTGAATAGACATAGGCGTGTAGTCTACCCGTGTAAGTCGTGCTTCGATCCTGCCGAATGGACACGGCCGTGTGACATGCCCGTGTGAGGAAGTCCAGGCCGTGTTGATTTCCCATGTGGGTCCATTTTCTCCGTTTTCGGCCCGTTTCTCGCTCTTTTTACTCTCCTATGCTCACCTAAGTATAAAACATGAAATTAAAGGATTAGGAGCATCGAATTCACCAAATCTAAGGAGAAACCATCCATAAATGTGCTAAGCATGGGATAAAAATATGTATAAATTACGGTTTATCAATTTTCTTAGTTAATTTACATAGATAAAATCTAGTTTTATTAAACCTTTTTTCAAAACAAAAGATTTTCCTTCACCAAAGTGTTTTTAATTTCATTTCATAAATATTTTCTTATACAATCCTTATGGGTACAATAACTCGACATTTACTTGTCTTTTTATTACTTGTTGCTATTATGTACACTTGCACATTTTCATCATTACAAGGACTAAATTTCCTTTTATTTTGTCTTTCCTTTTACTGTCCTCTATCCCATGTACATCATTTTTTGTTCATGTTAATGAATTGATCATTTATCTCTATTTTATCTTTTTGTTTCATTATTATTTCTCTTCATTAAGTCATTTTTTAAACATCAAACTCACGATAAGATAATTGTCAAATACTTGAGGAACTCTACTAGGTACGACGTATTGTGCATAAAAGGCTTCTTCATCTTCATAATTCGAGAATTAGCTAAATCAAACTCTAATACCAAACTTTTAACGCACTCAACCGGATCCAATTAACCGGATATGGATTTTGGGCATTATCACATAATTACAGACACATGCTTAACTTACTTTTAACATTTACAGTTTATTAAAATTTACTTAACTACAAATTTCAAACTAAAATTCATGAGTAAATACAGATACAACACTAGGTGATTAAACTACAATGACATCCAAATTGAAACCCTAACTACAGGTACCCCAATTGAATTTCTAAGGAGTATTAATTATATTCTTTAAACACACTGCCAACTTGCCTTGTACATAACAACCTAATATGCCACTCCTTAGGCGTAGCCCTGGCATCGTCCTTCCTGGCGCAGACTCATATTTGACTGCTCAAGCTAGAGAAGGTGTAGAACTGGAATTTTTCTTTTGCAGCCTATAATTTTCCTGTAACAAAACACACACCTATATTAGTTCATAAGAACTTAATGAGTAAAACATCGTTTACCTGTGTCATTTCTGCACATCTATATTGGTAACTTATTTAGATGATCATATCATTCTGAACCTTCAACTTAGTCACTGGTGAATACTCCCACAATTTCAATTTTTATTTACACGTTAGATACCATACCTTGCTTAGAGCTCATTCCTTACCCATCAACATCTTCGATATGCCACCTGCCTCTTTCAATCTAATCTTTCATAAGCCTTTACTGTAACACCCCTAACCCGTATCCGACACTGGAATACGGTTACGAGGCATTACCAGACAATATATCTCATTCACATACATTTATACATTTATAATCAAAATTCATTCACATGGTCCCTTATAAGGCTCTATGAAACCTTAAAACATGCTTAAAAGTGGTTCGGGACTAAACCGATAACATTTGTAAACTTAAGGAATCTTACAAAATTTTCTTTGATTTCAAAATCACACACCGTGTGAACAGGCAGTGTGCCTCACACGGTCTCCGGACACACCCGTGGTGTAGGCCGTGTGAAAATAGGGCATACATACTGACTTCTACCATGCATCCAGAGACACGCCCATGTGCCATGGCCGTGGGAAAACTAGGGAGGTTACTGACTTGGGTCACACGGCCGACCACACGCCCATATGCCAGCCCATGTGTCTCACACGGCCAGTAGACATGCCCATGTGTCTAGGACGTGTCAAAACTGTATGGTATACTGCCTTAATTCAAAAGAGCACCCTATGGGACACATGGTCGTGTAACATGACCGTGTGTCACACACGGCTGAGACACACGCCTATGTCTCTGCCTGTGTGGACAAAAATAGCCATTTGAAAGCCAATTTGCCACCCTTTCCACAAGCACACATCAACCAAAATAGCACCATTTCAATACATCTTTAGGCAACCAAAAACATGCCAAATCAATCACATATCAAGCTAATTATCATCAACCAATTCAACTACTAAATTCCATATACAAATATACCAAATCCATATCCCTAAAATCATAACAACTTGCATAAATTTCAAATGCAATAACTCATCATATTATTATCTAATTTATGTCACAAAACACCATTTAGCTATATTAACAATTAGAGCAAACATACCCAAAACAACCTAATATCTAAGGCATAATATACATGTCATATATCACTTTTCAAGCACACCACTTAAGCCAACTTAAATGACCAAATACATACCAACATTTCAACCAAAAGTAAGCCAACTCCCATGACTAAAATCATAACTCAAAACATACCAAAATGACACTAGCCTATACATTCCATATACCATATATACAAAGCTTCAAAAGTACCAACAAAATGATCGATAGTGTGATGACGTTTCCCGATGATCCCCGAGTCCGAGTTAGCATTGATTATCTATAAAACATGGAAAGAACACACAGAGTAAGCTTTAAAAGCTTAGTAAGCCATATATAAATAAAGCTATCATATGAATCACAACATTTCTATCAATAAGCCAAATACAAGTAAACATATATAGATACAGAAACCTTTCTCAATAAGTACATATGCATTTTCTCATGTAAACTCATCAATTACCTCACTTTCCAATACTCGTATGAATCTCGTACGTACCTGAGTCATTTAACTCATTAACACATTCTTTCTTGACTTATCTTTTCCCACTGAACCATTCGGAATCGTTAATGATACATGGAAATCACATAAGCTCGTACAATGCATATCCCAAAAATGGTCTTACATGTTATCACATATCGATGCCACTGTCCTAGACAAGGTCTTACACGAATCAATATATGATGCCAATGTCCTAGAAATGGTCTTACACATAATCACAATACAATGCCAATGTTCCAGACATGGTCTTACATGTAATCACAACTCGATAACCTAATGTCATGACATTCGTATCCTATGCTATTCCAAAGGTTCGTACGAGACTTTCATATGTCGTACAATGCCATATCCCAGATATTGTCTTACTTGTTATCACATATCGATGCCATTATCCTAGACAGGGTCTTACACGAATCAATATACGATGCTAATGTCCCAAACATGGTCTTACACGTAATCACAATACAATGCTAATGTCCCAGACATGGTCTTACATGTAATCACAACTCGATAACCTAATGTCATGACATTCGTATCCTATGCTATTTCTAAGGTTTGTAAGGGACTTTCAGATGTTGTAACTTTGTCGATTCTTACTCGTAGGTACTCGTTCAACATTCTTAGCAATTCAGTAGCATTTAAACATGTATAATTCAATTTAAATACATTTATTTGCACATGAACTTACCTCGTACGGAAATAACGGACGGGGTCGACTATTTGATAACTTTTGTTTTCCCCCGATCTAAATCCGATTTCTTTCGTTCTTGATCTATATATATTAAAAATTAATACACTTAATCATCAATTCAATCAATTTCATCCATAAACACATAATTTAACCAATTTCACTTTGGTCCTAAACTTTCTTATTTCTTACAATTTAGTCCTTATTTCACAAAATCACAAATTACACAATTTCTTTCTAATTTCATGCTAGCCGAATTTTCATAGTATACATATTAACCCATATTTATCATTTATTCACACATTTAACCACATATTTTCACACTTTTGCAAATAAATCCCTATTTGACATTTTTGTCCAAAATCACTTAACAAAACTTGTATCTCTAACGTTAAATCTTCATACTCTATCATTAAACATCACAAAGCTCATAAATTCAACAATGGAATTTTATAAAATCTTCAACAACTTCAGAAATTAGGGTACGAGCTGGTACATGGGCATGTAGCCGGCCGTATGACCCAAGTCAGTAACCTCCCTAGTTTTCCCACGGCCATGGCACACAGGTGTATCTCCGAACGTGTGGTACAAATCAATACGTATGCCTTGTTTTCACACGGCCTTCGCCACGTGCGTGTCCCGCAGCCGTGTGAGGCACACGGCCTATTCACACAAGCGTGTGATTCTAAAATCAAAGAAAATTTTCTAAGATTCCCTAAGTTTGCAAATGTTATCGGTTTAGTCCCGAACCACTTTTAAGCATGTTTTAAGGTTTCGTAGAGCCTTATAAGGGACAATGTGAATGAATTTTTATTATAAATGTATAAATGTATGTGAATGAGATATATTGTTTGGTAATGCCCCATAACCCTATTCCGGTGTCAAATACGGGTTAGGGGTGTTACATTTACTCGTTTCCTTTACAGAAGTCCAAACGGCCGAATCAACCTTAATTTTATATACTTAACTTTAAGCTATCATTCCACAATCCATGTTTGATCACCAATACATAATGCAACACCCCTAACTCATATCCATCGCCGGACTAGCGTCATAAGGCGTTACAGAATAAAACACTATTCCGAACAATTAAATATAAATATCTATATATTCATATAAATATGACTCGAAAGTTAATAAAAATTTATTTCATAAACTAATACAAATCTTAAATTGAACATTTCATATCATATGCATATATATAGCCATATCGTTCACAAGGAATAATATAATATATAATATATCAATAATTTCATATATGCAGCATTAGCATAGTAATCTATATGAATTTCATATGTTTTACATATTAATACCAAATAAAAGCAAGTATTCGGTTATAAGTCAACTCACTTCATTTCCTAATCTATTCATGAAAAAAACTTACCTAATATAATAAGACCAAATGTCATATACACATGTCTTAACTTAGTCCATAAGTGAACATCAAAATTTGTATCATGCATATGTTTTTCTCTTTTCCTATCGATTTCATAATTTACCTTAACTCAATAACATTCATAACGAACCATATGGCCGAATATATATATAACATCATCACAAATGTCATGAATTATGGTTACGCCCTGGATATAGACTCAATATAAGACCAAACATTTATATATAACCTAATCAACATATATATATGCATGGTGCGCATTTACCCTAAAGCCAAGGCCACACTTAACATTTGAGCATCAAATACATACCAAACAGTTGACCAGATTAATCATGAAACACATGCATGACTTACCACATAACAATCGAACTAATCAAGCTAGAACATAATCACCCATCACTTAAATTATATCGCATTTCATATTTTCCATCACAAATTAATTGACATACCAAATACATATTATGTTGTTATCCTTTCATAGCCGAATCTTGCTACTTAAAATCACATATGCATCCAAAACTTCCATCATCAATTACCAATAAACAAACTCATTAAACATTTTGACTAAGAACTTACAAGACCAAGTCTAAACATAATAAGCAAGCCATTTTCAAAACAATAGTGCTTATCACATATATTATGCATTCATGGCACACAACTTCATAATCAAGATTAATATAAGCCTTACCTAACATAACCAAATTCTAATATAATAATTTAGCCATTTTCGCATGGCTTAGATTACACATAATCGAAAATCCAACTTTACAAAACACATTCTAGCCTATACATGCCATAATTCGAGTTCAAATATTTAAATACCGAAGCTGTAGATAGTGTGATAGACTTTGCTGACGATCCCTGAGCTTGTAACTTGAATCCAAAATCTATAAAATAGAGCACACAAAAAAAAACACAGACTAAGCTTTTGAAGCTTAGTAGGTCATAAGCAAATAAACAACTCATTAATACAATCAACTCATACTAACTAAACATTTTACATTATCATTACCATACTTGACCTCGAATTACAAATTCCATAATTAAAACACTTTTATGAACAATTTTCCATCTAAGTCGAATACTCACAAGGCTATTTAACATGTTTTTCATCAACCTCCAACTAATTAATCATAATAAACCATACATCCATTTACTCATATTCACAAACTCAAGAATCATAGAATAACCTCACATATATAAAAATCACCAATAAGGCCGAATATATTAAGCTATATATGCACATATTTAAGAACATTTCAATGATACACAATTTATTCATTCACCAACCGAATACATATACCACATACACATATTTTTCTTCATTGGCATTGTACAAGATTTACAACAAATACTCATAGTACTTACTCACCTCATTTCAAGTAGATATCAAATTAATTCTTACTTGACCATTTAGATCGTTTTATACATTTGTACCCAACTTTTCTTTATCCGATGAACCATTCAGAATTGGGTAGGACACTCGGATAATCACACATGTATCGTACAATGCCAACGTCCCAGGCGTGGTCTTACATGTAATCACATATCGATGCCACTGTCCCAGACAGAGTTTTACTCTCACACATATATCGGAATCACATATCGATGCCATGGTCTTACTCGCACACATAAATCAGAATCCTATGTCATGACATATGTATCCTAACTATTCCTAAGGTTCATATGGGGCTTTCAGACGTCGTAACTCCGTCGAAACTAATTCAAAAATATAGTAATCAAGCCTTTTCATAATTGGCCATAACAAATATAAATTCATACATTTCATAACAGCATTTATATCTAACATTTAACTACAATTAAACATATCTATTTGCTTATAAACTTACCTCGGATGATGTAAAACGGAATGGAGCGGCTAGTTGACAACTTTCGTTTTCCCTTGATCCAAATCTGATTTCTTTGGTTCTTCATCTAAACATATTCAAATTAAGCTCATTCAAACATATTTTCATTTAATTTAGTCCAAAAACACATAAATGGGCAAATTACCATTTTACCCCTAACATTTACAATTTTCACAATTTAGTCCCTATTGTACAAAACACAAAATACACAAAATTTCTCCATGCCCAAGATAGGCTGAATATTACCGATAACTATACAAATCCATATAATTCATTTATTTCACATTTTAGTCCCTCAAATTATTATTTTTACAATTTAGTCCTAATTACTGAAAATCATCAAAAACTCCAATACAAAAAATGTTAATCTAAAACATATCTTTTGTATTTCATCATCAAACAACAAAAATCACAAGCTCTCAACAATGGCACAACTCAAAATATTCATCAAAATCAAAAATTCAAGCATGGGTTTTGTAGTACTCGAAGCAACGATCTCAAAAACGTAAAAATTATCAAAAACCGAGCTAAACTCATACCTTGATTGAGCTTGAAAACAATCAGACCCTAGCTTCCTTTCTTTTCTTTTTCTTTTGTTTAGTTTCGGCAATGAAGAATAAATGACTAAAATGTATTTGATGACTTTGTTTTTAGCTATTATATGATTATTTACTAAATTACTTTTATAACCTTAATGACATAATAATAAAATCATATAATATATGTCCATTACCGTCCAAAAAATATGCTAATGGAATATGTAAAACATAATACTCCAATTTAGAAAGCCATTAGCAATTAGGTCCCTTTTAGAAACAACCACCAAATTTCACTTTTACGCGATTAAGTCCTTTTATTTAATCAAATACCTAAACGACAAAATTAAATCACGAAAATTCCACAGATATAAATTCACACAAAATAAACTCAAAAAATAATTTTAAATATTTTTCTGACTCAAATTCGTGGTTCCGAAACCACTGTTCTGATTAGGGTCTAAATCAGGCTGTTACAACTCTCCCCCTTTAGGATTTTCGTCCCTTAAAATCTTACCAGTGAATAGGTTCGGATAACATTCTCTCATTGCATCCTCTAGCTCCCATGTTGCTTCCTCAAACTCTCTATTTATGCCACAGTACTATAACTAAGGAAATTTTCTTATTTCGCAACTCTTTAATCTCACGAGCTAGAATGGGGATCGGTTATTCCTCATATGTCATATCAGGCTTAATCTCTATCTCAGATGGACTAATCACATGTGAGAGATCAGATCAATATCTACGAAGCATTGAAACATGGAATATGTTGTGCATCATTTCTAACTATGGTGGCAACAACAATCTATAAGCAACTGGTCCAATATGTTCTATAATTTCATACGGCCCAATTAATCTCGGACTCAATTTCCTTTTACGATCGAATCTGAGTATTTTCTTTTACGGTAAGGCTTTCAAAAAGACTTTATCTCCAATCTAAAACTCTATATCTTTTCGTTTCAAGTCCACATATGATTTCTGACGATCTGATGCTGCTTTCAGACTTTCTCGGATCACTTTCACTTTCTATTTTGTCTCTCTGATCAAATCGACCTCGTGTATCTTATTTTCACTGAGCTCAGCCCAATACAATGGTGTACGACATTTACGACCGTACAAAGCTTCATAAGGTTCCATTTTGATACTCGATTGAAAGCTGTTATTATACGCAAATTCAATCAGAGGTAGGTATTGTTCCCACGTACCTTCGAACTCAAGAATGCAACATCTCAACAAATCCTTAAGTATCTAAATGATTCACTCAGACTGAACATCTATTTGCGGATGGAAAGTAGTGCTGAAATGTAATTTCGTACCTAGTACATCTTGCAGTTTCTTCCAAAACCACGATGTAGACCTTAGATCTCTATTCGAAATAATAGAAATAAACACACCATGTAATCTCACAATCTGAGAAACATCTAATTCAGCCAGCTTATCAAGCGAGTAGTCTGTACGTGTCAGAAAAAAGTGTGTTGATTTAGTCAATCTATCCACAACAACCCAGATTGCATCTTTCTTACTCGGTGTCAACGGTAAACTAGATACAAAATCCATAGTAACTCTGTCCCACTTCCACTCAGGTATCATGATCGGCTGAAGCATTCCAGAAGGTGCCTGATGTTCAGCTTTTACTTGTTGACAGACTAAACATCTTGCAACAAAGTCAGAAATGTCTTGTTTCATACCATGCCACCACTAAGATCATTATACATCTTTGTACTACTTAGGTGAACAGACAACCGACTGCTGTGAGCTTTATTCAAAATCATCTGAATCAATTCTGAATTCCTCGGAACGCATATTCGGTTTCTGAATCTCAAATAGTCATCACCATTGACTTTTATTACGGAATTAGCATTTGTCTCACACTGAGCTTGTTTTGCTAATAATTCATTATCAACCTTCTGGGCATCACATATTTGTTGAACAAATAACGGTCTTGCTTTCAATTCAACTACTATTGAACCATCATTAGACATGGCCATATGTGCATTCATTGCATGCAAAGCAAATAGTGATTTTTGGCTTAAAGAATCAATAACAACCGGGTGATGGTCAATCACGAGCTCGTAATCTTTTAGTAATTCTAAACATCGACGTTGTCTCAAATTTAGATCTTTCTGAGTCATCAAATACTTCAGACTTTTATGATCAGAATAAACATGACATTTCTCACCGAACAGATAAAGGTGCCATATCTTCTATGGAAACACAATAGCTACCAATTGTAGGTCGTGTGTCGGATAGTTCCTTTCAGCGGCTTTAACTGTCTCAAGGCATAAGCTATAACTCTGCCTTCCTGTATTAAAACACAGCCCAAACCATTTAAAGATGCATTACTATAAATAACAAATTCTTACCCGATTCTAGCTGAACTAGTACTGGAGCTTTGGTCAAAAGGGCTTTCAACTAATCAAAGCTTTTCTAGCACTTTTCTGACCACTCAAACTTAACATATTTCTATAATAGCTTTATCATCGGGGCGCCAATCATAGAGAAGCCTTTCACGAATCGTCTATAATAACCAACAAGTCCCAAAAAGCTTCGGACTTCAGAAACATTCTTAGAAGCTTTCCAATCGAGTATGGCTGAAATTTTACTCAGACCAACCCGAATACCCGATGCTGATACAACATGGCCCAGAAAACTGACTTCACTTAACCAGAACTCATATTTACTAAACTTCACATACAACTGCTTATCTCGCAAAGTCTGTAACACAAGTCTCAAATGTTCAGTATGTTCAGCTTTATCATGAGAGTAGATCAAAATGTCATCTATAAACACAACCACAAACTGATCCAAATACGGTTTGAAGATCCGATTCATCAAATCCAAGAAAATAGCAGATGCATTAGTAAGTCTGAAAGGCATAAGCAAAAACCCGTAGTGTCCGTACCTCGTTCGAAAAGCAGTCTTTGGCACGTCGGAGTCTTTAACTCGTAATCGATAATAGCTTGATCTCAAATCTATCTTCGAAAACAATGTAGCCCCTTTCAATTGATCAAACAGGTCATCAATCCGTGGCAATGGATACTTATTCTTTATAGTCACCTTATTGAGCTTTCTATAATCAATGTACGTTCTCATAGTTCCATCTTTCTTTTTCACACACAGTAGTGGTGCACCTTAAGGAGAGAAACTCGACTGCGCGAAACCTCTATCTGTCAGCTTTTACAACTGAGCTTTCAGTTCTTTTAATTCTGTATGTGCCATTTTGTACAAAGCTATGGATATCGAAGTTGTCCCAAGCATTAACTCAATACCAAACTCTACCTCCCGAATAGGTGGCAAACCCGATAATTCTTCAAGAAACACATCCGGATACTCGCACACAATAGGTACTAATACAATGTTCATTTCGGCCACTTTACTATCAAACACATATGCAAAGTAAGCTTCACAGCCTTTTCTCACATGTTTCTGAGCTAACATCGAAGAAATCACTGTTGATAACCCATTCTGATCATTAGATTCAATCCAAATAATCTCATCATTCTGGCACTGTAAATTAATAGTCTTTCTTTTACAATTTACGACAGCATCATGCACAGTCAACCAGTCCATACCCAAAATTATGTCGAACTCATCAAATGGAAACAACATCAATTCAGCAGGAAAGCACGAATCTCGAACCATCAAGGGACAATTCTTACACACTTTGTCAACCATAACACACCGGCCCAAGGAGTTTGACACACTAATCACAAACTCAGTAGACTTAACAGGCAGAGTCTTACTAAATACTAATGTCTCACACTCGTAAGAATGAGTAGAACTAGGATCAATCAGTGTAATTATATTAGTATCATAAAGAGTGAATGTACCAGTAATGACATTTGGGGATGAAGCCTCCTCTCATGGGCGAATAGCATAGGTCTAGCAGGTGCACGAGCCTTAGATCTGACTGTTGTATCTTTAGTCCCTCTCTGACTGCCACTTGCATTACCCACATTTTTGGGTGGTCTACCTCGAGTTGCAATATTACCCGAGCTCGTGTTCTATACTAGATTTTCTTCAGCTAACAGTGGGCAATCACAAATATAATGATCCATTGATCCACATTTAAAACAAGCCTGATCAAGCAATCGGCAACTACTAGGATGTCATTTGTCGCAATGTTTACACTCGGGTTGGTTTGATCTAACATTTCCCACACTAGCTATTGAGGTAGCTCTCAAGCTCATAGGTGGTCTACTCTGATCCCATCTAGAATAACCCGAAGTGGCTTTAGAATGGCTGAGACCATCTTGGAACTTCTTTGGTGCAGAATGGAATGACTTATCAGATGTTCTTTTAAGTGCATCTCTAGCTTCAAAGTCAGCTTTTCTTTTCTCTTTCTTGAGCTCTTTAGCTTTATAGGCTCACTCAACCAGTACTACTAACTCTTTTATCTCAAGTATGCCAACAAACAGTTTGATGTCTTTATTCAGCCCATCTTCAAATGTTTTACACATTATGGCTTCAGTAGAAACACACTCTCGGGCATATCTGTAACACCCCGAACCCGAAACCGACACCGGAGTCGAACACGAGGTGTTAACTGACTTTAACCCCTTACAAAATTTATTTTCCAGTCACTGCCCAATTTGTGTACTAGTCGTTTTAAAAATCATATCTTGAGTTTCGTAACTCAAAAATCAGTTTCGTAATTTTTCCCAGAAACTAGACTCATGTGCCCATCTATGTATTTTTTTCTAGAATTTTTGGTTGGGCCAATTAGTACAGTTTATTAGTCAAAGTCTCCCATGTTGCAGGGATCGACTACACTGACCTTTTCCCATTACGACTTGGATATCTCCCTACACGGGGCTTCAATACTGATGCCGTTTGTTTCTATGAAAACTAGACTCATAGAGGAATCTGTACATATATGGTACGACCCCTAATTATCTCTGGTTAATTTGTAATGAATTTCCAAAGTCGGAGCAGGGAATCCAGAAACCGTTCTGGCCCTGTCCCACTATAATCTGATTATCTCTTAATATACTGCTCATATGATCTTTTCGTTACTTCCTCATGAAAGCAGACTCATCGAGCTTCGATTACATAATTTATTCATCAATTAATTCCACTCCTACTATTTTTAGTGATTTTTCAATCTCATGACACTGCTGCTGCCAGCATCTGTTACGAAAGTAACTAGGTCCATCTCATGCCTACCCTTGATCCAACTCAATCGAACATTCGTGCCATTTTCGCATGGCTTAAAGTTTACATGCCAAAATTCAAACACAACGTAATAGCTTATACATGCCAAAATGTTCTTCTAAGCCAACTAAGAAGAAAATACCAAAACTTGCTATCCGGTGTGATGACTTCGATGACGGCCTGACCCCGCAAAAAATAGATGAGTCCAAGCAACCTATAATGGGTGACAAGGAAACACCGAGTGAGTTTATAACTCAGTAAGTCATAAGCAATGCACTACCATCCATCAATAACATTATCACAAGAGGAATCTGTACATCTATGTATTTTTTCCCAGAAACTAGACTCATGTGCCCATCTATGTATTTTTTTCTAGAATTTTTGGTTGGGCCAATTAGTACAGTTTATTAGTCAAAGTCTCCCATGTTGCAGGGATCGACTACACTGACCTTTTCCCATTACGACTTGGATATCTCCCTACACGGGGCTTCAATACTGATGCCGTTTGTTTCTATGAAAACTAGACTCATAGAGGAATCTGTACATATATGGTACGACCCCTAATTATCTCTGGTTAATTTGTAATGAATTTCCAAAGTCGGAGCAGGGAATCCAGAAACCGTTCTGGCCCTGTCCCACTATAATCTGATTATCTCTTAATATACTGCTCATATGATCTTTTCGTTACTTCCTCATGAAAGCAGACTCATCGAGCTTCGATTACATAATTTATTCATCAATTAATTCCACTCCTACTATTTTTAGTGATTTTTCAATCTCATGACACTGCTGCTGCCAGCATCTGTTACGAAAGTAACTAGGTCCATCTCATGCCTACCCTTGATCCAACTCAATCGAACATTCGTGCCATTTTCGCATGGCTTAAAGTTTACATGCCAAAATTCAAACACAACGTAATAGCTTATACATGCCAAAATGTTCTTCTAAGCCAACTAAGAAGAAAATACCAAAACTTGCTATCCGGTGTGATGACTTCGATGACGGCCTGACCCCGCAAAAAATAGATGAGTCCAAGCAACCTATAATGGGTGACAAGGAAACACCGAGTGAGTTTATAACTCAGTAAGTCAAAAGCAATGCACTACCATCCATCAATAACATTATCACAAGAGGAAACAAAATGGAACGAGACAATTTACTCCATCCATACCGAACCATACCATAGTTCCTCCAACCTATCGATTCAATTTCATACCAATTTATGCATTCACAATCCACATACTCATCAATAGGATATTCGAGGCATTTTCATAAATCATTTTATTTTCGTTACAAACATACAACTAAACGGCCTTTCACCCATTCTACGATAAATTTTATGTACGTGACTTCAAGTATATTTGTCACATAGGTTCAACTTACCGAGCTCAACACCAAGTATAAGCATAGCACCTATTAGCCATGTACTCAAGACACTTACCCGATCCGCTGTCCGCGATCGACTCAATAGTGTCGCACACATAGTGTCCATAATGATTCACGAATGTATATTGAGCCCGCACACTCAGTGCTACGTAATCAAATCGCACACTTAGTGCTACATAGTCAAACTCGCACACTTAGTGCCGCATGGTCAATTCGCACACTTTGTGCATCATATTCATTTCGCACACTTAGTGCAACATAGTCATATCGCACACTTAGTGCTATACAATTTAATCCCGCGCACTTAGCGCCAATCTCATGGTCATAAATGGTTATCCCGCACGTTTAGTGCCGAGATCAACAACTCAGTACATCTTACCTCTTTTCTTTTCATTCAACAATTTCATCATCATATACGTACATGCATATATATATATGTATATTTATTCATTCCATTCAGCATCAATACATAAACATTATGACCATTTGAAATAACACCAACTACATGCTTAATGACTTACCTCGTGTTGGGTAAGACGGTTCCAACTCGGCTACTCGATAACCTTTTCTTTGCCCTTGCTCGATTCACCTCCTTTAACTCCTTGAGCTAAATCAATAATTTAACTAGTTTAACCACCTTGCTAAATATTTACAATCCGATTTCACATGTATATGTATGTTAGTATATTCGGCTAATAACCTCATGCAACTACCAAAGCCGAATCAACTAAATATACTTATGAATATATATATATCATCATCGAAATCACCTAAGCTTAGACATCAATTTTTAATTCCAAGCAAGTTGCCGAATGCAACCTTACTAAATTTTCATGGATTCAAGCCATGGATTCAATATACCATTACCATGGAATCAACAACCAAAAATTCATAGACAATTTAGGAAAATCACATTACAAATCTCAAATTCAAACAAAGACCATGGCCGAAATGCACATATAACCACATAACAAAAATATTGAACCTTTGGTTGCCTAACTAGCTTAACATCCATCAAATTTTAAATCAAGAAACTCACCTCATCTATAATCAACCCTCAATACCCTAAAGCATCAAAAACGACATCAAAGAAATACAACCATCCATGGCCGAATGTCATCTTCTTAACTTTACAAAAAGAGAACATTTGCCATGAGCTAGCTTCTATACTTGATGGCCACTCCAAATATACAAAGATTTTCAATGATAGAGCATTAACATACCTTAATCCACTTAAAGGACCACCTTGGCCGAATCTTGCTTCCTCTTCTTCCTCTAGTTAGAACAATTGCAAAAGAAAGAAAACATGAACACTCCTTCTTCCCTCCTTATTAAGCATTCAAACTCCCTCATTTTCATGCCACAACATCAAACACTCCTCCTAGGCACAAGCAATGGCCGAATTCTTTCCAAGTTTTTTTTTCCCTTCTTTTTCTTGGTTTTTCGGCTAGGACATGGCAAGTATGACACCCATTTTTTTTTGTTCCCTTTCCTATTATTATCCCCATCATTTGTTCACCAAAAGAAAACATATTAAATTAGAATGAGTGGAGCATCATCACTCCTTGGCCGGCCACCATGAATTTTATGGGCAATTTGACATGCAAAGCCATGCTTCCTCACCCTATTATTAATTAATCCTTATAATTCATCTATCATCTTTTCTAACTTCGTCAACTAGGTCCTTTTTGAATTAATTCACAATCCTAATGCAAATATTAAGCATTTAATTTCTCATATATTCACTGTCACACAACAATTTATGCAATTAAAACACGAAAATAAATTTTTGGCTCGGTAATGTGGTCTCGAAACCACATTCCGACCAGGGTCTAATTTGGGTTGTCACAATATCAACAGAGTCTCACAAATTTCCGCTCAGCATCATCATCAGTAGCTTTAAACTCTTCAACCCCTTGTTTTCTAATTTTGTCGATAGGTGGCTTATATAATCTCAGCGAATCACTTACTTGAGGTACAGCAGGCATCGAAGATGGATTAGTCGGGGTAGAGGTTGTTGTGTAGCCTAGTTAGTCCGGATATATTGAGTAAACCAGTCATTCATCATTTGGTAAAAGGCTTGTCTAGCCTCTCCTTCCTGGTTGCTCGAAATCGGTAGAGAATCAACCGGCGCTGTCCCTTGCGTGGGAGCAGGCGCTACACGCTCGACATCATCAGCTACAGCTCTGTCGGGATCCATTTACTCTATAAAAACACATTTTCAAATGTTAGAAGTCATCACACTATCACAGTATATAATATGGCATGTATAGCTGCACTCACACACTCTACGTTACTCCTAGAATCGACTAAACTATAGCTCTGATACCAATAAAATGTAACACCCCTTACCCGTATCTGTCGCCGGACTAGGATCATAAGGCATTCCAGAATAAAACACAATTTCGAACAATTAAATATAAATTTTTATATATTCAAATAAATATGTCTCGAAAGTTAATCGAAATTTATTTCATAAATAATACAACTCTTAAATTAAACATTTCATATCATATGCATATATATAGCCATATCGTTCACAAGAAACAATATAAAATATAATGTATCAATAATTTCATATATGCAACATTAGCATAGTAATCTATATGAATTTCATATGTTTTACATATTAATACCAAATAAAAGCGAGTATTCGGTTATAAGTCAACTCACTTCATTTCCTGATCTATTCATGAAAAAAAAACCTAGCTAATATAATAAGACCAGATGTCATATACGCATGTCTTAACTTAGCCTAGAAATGAACATCAAAATTTGTATCATGCATATGTCTTTCTCTTTACCTATCAATTTCATAATTTACCTTAACTCAATAACATTCATAATAAACCATACAACCAAATATATATATATAACATCATCACAAATGTCATGAATTATGGTTAAGCCCTTGATATAGACTCAATATAAGACAAAACATTTATATATAACATAATCAACATATATATATATGCATGGTGTGCATTTACCCTAAAGCCAAAGCCACACTTAACATTTGAGCATCAAATACATACCAAACAGTCGACTAGATTAATCATGAAACACATGCATTACTTACACCACATAACAATCGAACTAATCAAGCTAGAACATAAACACCCATCACTTAAATTATACCGTATTTCATATTTTCCATCACAAACTAATTGACATGCCAAATACATATTTTACTGTTATCCTTTCATAGCCGAATCTTGCTACTTAAAATCATATATGCATCCAAAAATTCCATCATCAATTACCAATAAACAACCTCATTAAACATTTTGACTAAGAACTTACAAGACCAAGTTTAAACATAATAAGCAACCTATTTTCAAAACATATAGTGCTTATCACATATATTAGCATTCATGGCACACAACTTAGTAATCAAGATTAATATAAGCCTTACTTAACATAATCGAATTCTAAAACAATAATTTAGCCATTTTCGTATGGCTTAGATTACACATAACTGAAAATCTAACTTTTTAAACACATTCTAGCCTATACATGCCATAATTCGAGTTTGAATATTTAAATACTGAAGCTGTAGATAATGTGATGGACTTTGCTGGCGATCCCCGAGCTTGTAACTTGAATCCAAAATCTATAAAATAGAACACATATAAAAAAAACACAGAGTAAACTTTTGAAGCTTAGTAAGTCATAAGTAAATAAACAACTCATCAATACAATCAACTCATACTAACTAAACATTTTACATTACCATTACCATACTTGACCTCGAATTACAATTTCCATAATTAAAACACTTGTATGAACAATTTTCCATCTAAGCCGAATACTCACAACGCTATTTAACATGTTTTTCATCAACTTCCAACTAATTAATCATAATAAACCATACATCCATTTACTCATATTCACAAACTCAAGAATCATAGAATAACTTCACATATATAAAAATCACCAATAAGGTCGAATATATTAAGCTATATATGCACATATTTAAGAATATTTCAATGATGCACAAGTTATTCATTCACCAACCGAATACATATACCACATACACATATTTTTCTTCATTTGCATTGTACAAGATTTACAACAAATACTCATAGTACTTACCTCATTTCAAGTAGATATCAAGTTAATTCTTACCTGACCATTTAGCTCATTTTATACATTCGTACCCAACTTGTCTTTGCCCGATAAACAATTTGGAATTGGGTAGGACACTCGGATAATCACACATGTATCGTACAATGCCGACGTCCCAGACGTGCTCTTACATGTAATCACATATCAATGCCACTATCCCAGACAGGGTCTTACTCGTACACATATATCGAAATCACATATCGATGCCATAGTCTTACTCGTACACATAAATCAGAATCCTATGTCATGACATATGTATTCTAACTATTCCTAAGGTTCATATGGGGCTTTCGGACGTCGTAACTCCGTCGAAATGAATTCAGAAATGTAGTAATCAAGCCTTTTCATAATTGGCCATAACAAATATAAATTCATACATTTCATAACAGCATTTATATCTAACATTTAACTACAATTAAACACATCTATTTGCTTATAAACTTACCTCGGACAATGTAAAACAGAACGGAGCGGCTAGTTGACAACTTTCGTTTTCCCCTGATCCAAATCTGATTTCTTTGGTTCTTGATCTAAACATATTCAAATTAAGCTCATTCAAACATATTTTCATTTAATTTAGTCCAAAAACACATAAATAGGCAAATTACCATTTTACCCCTGACATTTACAATTTTCACAATTTAGTCCCTATTGCACAAAACACAAAATACACAAAATTTCTCCATGCCCAAGCTACGCTGAATATTACCGATAACCATACAAACCCATATAATTCATTTATTTCACATTTTAGTCCCTCAAATTATTATTTTTACAATTTAGTCCTAATTACTGAAAATCATCAAAAACTCCAATACAAAAAATGTTAATCTAAAACATATCTTTCATATTTCATCATCAAATAACAAAAACCACAAGCTCTCAACAATGGCAGAACTCAAAATATTAATCAAAATAAAAAATTCAAGCATGGGTTTTGTAGTACTCGAAGCAACGATCTCAAAAACGTAAAAATTATCAAAAACCGAGCTAAACTCATACCTTGATTGAGCATGAAAACAACCGGACCCTAGCTGCCTTTCTTTTCTTTTTCTTTTGTTTAGTTTCGGCAATGAAGAACAAATGACTAAAATGAATTTGATAACTTTGTTTTTAACTATTATATGATTATTTACTAAATTACTTTTATAACCTTAATGACATAATAATAAAATCATATAATATATGTCCATTACCGTCCAAAAAATATGCTAATGGAATATGTAAAACATAAATACTCCAATTTAGAAAGCCATTAGCAATTAGGTCCCTTTTAGAAACAACACCAAATTTCACTTTTACGCGATTAAGTCCTTTTATTTAATAAATACCTAAACGAAAAAATTAAATCACGAAAATTTCACAGATATAAATTCACATAAAATAAACACAGAAAATAATTTTTAAATATTTTTCTAACTCAAATTCGTGGTTTTGAAACCACTTTTCGATTAGGGTCTAAATCAGGCTGTTACACATAACAGGTACATTCCTTCTACTATATGGTTAGAAAAATCCTTATTCCTAATATGCTTCTTTTACGTTTACCCATCACTTCTTCTATATCTCAGTATTTCATTATTCACAGTCGAATCATTGTCTTGTATAACACTTTATCATAGCCCATAAAGAAACTGTGCCTTATTCATCTTTCTAATCAAACTTATAAGTCATGCTGAATGCGCCAAAGCAATTTAATACAGATTTTTCCATGTACACCATTCTTTCATGTTCTCGCCACAACGGCTATCGCGTTAGAATTTTACTTGGCCGGTTCTCGGTACCAATTACTTGGTCGTTGATCTTATTCCAGCTAACATAGCCACCTAACAATGAACCTTTATTAAATTAACCACATAACTGTACACATCTGCTCTATACACCGAAAGATGCACTTGGGTGAAGCTTACTCCACCAATCATACTACCTTAGTGTAGCCAAACCTTGCACCCACCAAAATCGAGGTGTTACATCTTATGTTGAGATTGATTTTGTAGCTTGTGAATCCAACCACATCGAAGCATTATAGCACAATTAAAAAGGGAACAACTGAAGACAAATAACATCATCAATGACCCCATTAACTTAAAAGTATCGCATAAATTAAGGAAACAATTTAAATGTTTATCCAGGTCCTCATTCATTGAGCCTCGAAATTGCAAGTTACTACAGATCATTTGTATGATAGTCAGTTTGATTTTGAAGTTGTTTCTTATTGATGGTCAGCCTAGCACAACATCTAGATTGGGCATTGTAATCCCACAAGGTAAAGTCATGTTCAACCATTGGTTCTTCTATTGGATGAATCAACTCTGTAGGTGGAGGTATTTGTTTTGGTTGTTCCTCAAACACGAATTTCTCAAGGTGGATCTATATTTTGCGGCTCCTCCCTTCGAACTAAGGCTTTCTCGCTCTTCGTAATATCTTCTCAAGTTCAAGGTCTGGCTCGATCAAGGGTTTCCTACTAAGGTCATGCACTACATAACAAAATAGCTAAATTAATAGACTAAATAAAAAATTTAAAATAAATAAATAATAACAATATCATATCTATAACTTCTAAACCCACTACTTATCCTAACTAGCATGCAAAAATCTACTACCAAAATAATTTAACACCAAAAACTCCCCCAACAACGGTGTCAACAACTCAACCACAGTTCGGTGATATACCATAAATTGGTATGGCAAATTAGGCTTCCCGCCATACTGAAGGAGCTTTTTCTCAAGAAAAATAACATCTTTTACGTAGTTTTTCATTACTTTTATATTTTTTTATTAATAAGTGAAAATGTCTCATTTTTGCTCATTTTGTGACCTAATTTGGCCAATACTAACATTGGGGGGCCAAATGTGTGATTGACATGTAGGAGGTAGAAAACGAGCAAGAATAGAACTAAAGGAAAAGGTATGATATTCGGTCCTTGGAATCGCGATACCTCTAACATGATGGAAGATTAGAGACACCCTTCAACGGTATTGCGGTATCCACCCTTCAACGAAGACCCTAAGGTTCAACACTAACCAAAGTATCATGATATCCTTTTCTGGGTAACGTGACGCCGGCATCGTTAGGGGGACAAACTTGGAAAAAAAGGGTAGTCTTTGTCCATCCGATCCACTAATCACCCAAGGCCTGTGTAGGGAATTTTTAGCAATGAAAACTTATTAGATGACAACCTAAAACAACCAAATTTGGCTGAGGAGGAGAGACACACACATTAGCTTAGTTCTAGGTTTAATTTTCTCTTAGATTTTCTACACTTTTTCTAGAGTTTTCATTTTCTCTTCTTCTTTCTTAGTTTAGAATTTATTTTTCTACATTCACTTCTTATTCTTGATGTTATTAGTGTTAGTTAAGTTAGTTATCACTGTTGCTTAAGTTTATTTTCACTTTTAGTCCTCGTACATTGGTTCTAAAACACTTCTAGATCTAGTCTAATGTATTTAAGTTTCTTCTACTTTAAATATATTAAAATTTGTTTCTTTTATGTTTATTGCTTTAGATTTTCTTGTTTAATGTTCTTTAACTTTTCTTGCAAAAAAATCCCAAATTTTTATATTTTTCTTAAGTTTTACTGTAATGGTTTTTTTGTGTTTCAGTTTCATGTTCATCCTTTGTATTTTCAACATGAGTAGCTAAACTTAAAAGGGGGTTGGTTGATGGAGATGTGCGTAAGCTGATTTTTTATACCAAGGACTAAATCGTAATAAATTGGACTAAATCGAATAGACCTAAAAACTTAGGAAGGGACTCCCCTAAGGGAATAGCTAGACAAGTGGAACCGAAAGGTAATCTTGTTGTGCACCCATTCATTAGTCCTAGATTAACTAGTGAGATTGAGAGATAAACCAAAAGTAATTCGTCTAAATCGGTAAAATTGAGATCAAAAAATAAAATGGAGCCACTTAGTAATTTAAGCAATTTAAGTCCCTTGTTCGAGAACCGGTGAACCACATCGAAATCATCCAACCACCTCTAGTCATTTATTTGGTTAATTTTTTAGTTGTATAAGCCTTTCAATTTAGTCCCTAGATTAGCATAATTAATTTTCTTGCACAAATTATTTGTTATGATTTGTCATATTATAAAATCGTATCAGTAGCCTCTTAGGCTCTCTCGTGTATGCTATTTATCACTCCATCACTATCATTTAGGTTTGATCCTTGGAATACTCCGGTGCTCTATTGTAACACTAAAAATATTACAACTAATTTATACACTTGCAATAAAACTGTGCTTTAAAAAATTATCTTACAAAATCATTGTTTTATGTGCATTTGCACGATACGGTCACCCGGCATACGTGCACCTACGCTTAGAATATTTTAATTAAATATATATAAATATGTGTGGTGTTTGTAACTGTACAGGTCAATTTGTAATATAGAGAATTTAATAACGAAATACTGGAGTATTTTGAGGATCATACCTAATGGAGGTCTGTCTAAATTGAGCTAATAGTAAAAACTTACAAGCTAAACTAAGTCTAACTAGCTTCTACTCTACTAGTCATATTAAGACAAAATGTTAAAATTGGGGTTTAAATGAAAAAATGACTAAATTGCATAAATAAAAAAATTACCAAATTGACAATTAAAGTTTACAATGAGAAGATAAATTAATTTCCATGGTTACGATTAATCAAAAATTAAGTATTTTTTACAAATTAACCTAATTAATACCTTTTGACCTATAATTAAACTAACTAATTGACTTAGTCCACTTATCCTTCGACCCAATGGAACTAAATCAGGCTAGATTGAATATGTTCTAAGTAGAATACTCTTTCGGTCTCATCTACCTAAATTACTTCCTAGAGTTGTCAATTCTAGGGTTTAAGCACATTCAATTTAATCCAATTAATTAATTTACAAACCCTAACTTTAAACTAGCCGCACACACTTCAATTAATCAATCCTCCTATGAGTTTAGTTACGATTCATTCTAAATGCAAATACCCTACTCATTTTATTAGACATCAACATAATGAACAATAATAAAAGAGAAGGGTTAAGAGATTCTTAAAAAATCTAAAAAACCCAAGGCTTGAGGTCGATTAGATGATATGTCACCCCATGAGATTTGTTGATTATCAATCCAGAACAAAGCTCGAACAAAAATAAAGTAAAAAATAAAAGAAAGAACAAACTAAGATTTCATTAATTGGAAAAACAGAAAAGCACCAAGAACAGAGTTGGAATCCCTAATATATATCTAAAAATATGAATCTAAACCCTAAGAGATCACCCTAATTTGATTTTTACATGTTCTATTTATAGTATCAATTTACTTTGACCTAATTGGGTTGACTAAGCTCTGAATTACAAGGCAATTTTGATTGTACGAATGGAAAGTCCCTTAGTAGAATTTTGGCCCGTTGAGGTTTAATGTTGCGACATTCTAGGTCCAATGTCTCGACTTTATAGGCAATTTACTCGAACTTATGGGACTAGGTTGAATGTCACCAGTTTTCTCCTCAATGTTGTGACATTACTGCACTTTGGTATCAACCTCCATCTTCAGGCTATTGTCTCGAATGTTGTGACTTTTTGGAATGCATGGCTCGACTTAATGGCCCAATGATGCAACTTTGGGTCTCCAATGTCGCAACTTTGAGACAAGTGATCTTACCTTGTGGAGGTTGGTTTCAAAATTTGTTAAGTGATGGAGCAACTTTCAATGTCGCAACTTACATGGTGAATGTTGCAACATTCTGGTCAATCCACTAACTCCTTAGCTTCAGTTATTGCTTGCACACTCAGTTAACTTGTTAAAGCTATCTCAAGCCCAAATCAGCCTAATAAGTCAGGAAATACCATCAAAATTTCAATTTACTCAATTTAAACTATATCCTAGGTAATTCTTAACACTAAGAAAATAACATGAAAATTGTTTGATTTCAATTTCCTTAATTAATGAAAAGAACCTAATTTTCCATAACAAATTATGGCATATCAGGAGGTGAGAATATAACATTGTTTCCATATTTGGATTATCGAACATAGCTAAAGACAAGGTCAGGACATTGAAGGAAGAAAAAAAGGAAAATACAGGCGACAAGTAAGGACTTCAGTTTGTGCTAATATAGTTTGTTTTCCTTACATAAATTTATTAAGTAGCTAAGCTTTAGGTAATTGTGATACCTGATTATTTGAAAAATGTCTTGATTTGGTAATACTATGTACGGTTATAAAGTGCAAAGCATGAAAGAGTTGGTAAGTACTGGTTGAAATGATGAGGGACTATTAAATGATATTTTGCTAGTTTTAAGTGATTATTCTTGATGAAAAATGAAAAATGAATATGTAATCTGTATGAATCAGGCTTTGGGCTATGGGTCTCATAAAATTTTTAAGTGAGAAAGGAAATGACATATGACATGTTGGCTTTAATGGTTTAAGGAATTTGAAGTGTCTAGGTATGTTGGAAAAGTCCTGGGTTCGAGTTTTGTGGTGTAGGAGTTTTAATTTAATTATTAAAAGAGTCAAGGTTGGCAAGTAGGTGGGCTTTTAAATAAAAATAGGGGGAAAATAGCATCAAAAAGCCTTGTAGAGGAGTGGTTAAGTGACGCCACTTAGGGAGTAGGGAGGTGGCGTTAGTAGCTGGCAAGGATATCCAAGGTTCGAATCCTAGCTTAGTATTTTTAGAAGTTTAATTTTGGCCTTCTAGAAGGATGGAAGTGGCATGAAGATGGACTCCAAGGGGAGTGTTCAGAAGAGAAAATTAAGAAAAAGATCAAGGGGTTATCAGGGAGAAAAATGAGGAGATGAGATAGAGAAGTGATGGATCCGAATTGGGAATTGGGCATAGAAAAATTCAGCTATAAGGGCTATAAATAGGGGCTGAATACAGGGTTGCCAGGCTACTGCCGAAATTCTTCTTCACCTTGTTGCCAGAAACTTCTTTCTCTAAAAGCCGAAAACCCTTTTCTTTTCAATATCCAAAAAGCCGAAAATCTTTTTTTTCTTTCTTTTCTTTCTGTCGATTTCTATTCTTCTCTACACAATTTCCTTTGTTTCACTTAGCTGATTTCTTCTTCTACTCTTCTTTTTAATCTGTACCAAATAAACCTTATTCACCATACTAAGTTTCAAAAGCCGAAAAGTCGAATCTCCCAAGGGCCGAACACTCTTTGACCGAATCTAGTGGAATTAGTATCGGATCTCGGACTTAGCTTATTGCCGAATTGCTCCTTAAGTGTTGTGGTTTCGATCTAAGAGTTGGTCGTGGTTAGTGAAGGGGTTGTTATACTTATCGCGCAAGCTTTGGGCTAAGGAGATCGCATCACGCTCTTACCAGGTGTGTACATCCACTGCACACACACTATGAACTGGCAAAAGCGGAAATGCCGAAATGCCGAAAAGACAAAACGTCAAAATGGCAAAATGCTGAAAAGCCAAAAGTTTGGCTATGGTAGTCTTGCGATTGCGCGAACACTCGTAAGAGAGAGATCGATAGGTTCCCTAAGACCCACGGGCGATTCCGTGAACTTGGGTTGTTATTTGGCCATATGGGCCGAAATGGGCTAAATGGGCCCAATGGGCCTTTGGACCCATATTAGGCAAAATCTGAATATTGATGCTATGTGATAGGAATTTGTATGTGAGCATGAATATGAATGTGACTGGGCCGAACGGGCCATATAAATGTGATTTGGGCCTAATGGGCGATATGAATACGATTGGGCTTAATGGGCTAGGTACAGGTACGTGAATTTGATTAGGCTCTATAAGGGGTTTTGGGCCTAGTACATGATAACTTCATAAAACTTAATTAATTGAGACCGTGCACAAGTCATAGGGTTAAGGTGTGGCAACTGGTATATGCATGTCTAGGATTGGATCTAGGGAGAGCTTCGTACTTAAGCGGTCTTAATGACCCACCTTCTCTTCTCTGGAATCCTACCTGGTGCATAGTATTTGTTCATCTTAGCTCGCAAGACTTGTTCATGGGCCAAGGTTAGTGAAAATCGTAATTAAAGAAAAATTACCGAAATGCCCCTAAGGGCAAAAATGACCAAAATACCCCTAGGTGTTGAATGAAAGTTTTGTGGATGTGACATGCATACATATGATGTTCTACTTAGGTTGCATATGCGGTGGGAATTATGGTACGGAGGAAGTATATGAGGATCGCAGGGTTGCCTAACAATCGTGGATCCACTGACGACTTTTAAAGCCCAATATGTAAATAAAGGTAGTTCCGTAACCGGGCTACCATTGGTGTGTTGACTGGGTGGGCCGATATTTATATCCCCACATGGTGTGATGGGGGATGGAGCTGGTGTGTAGTGGATAGATAATTTAAGGGATTGCATTGCATGTTTGATGTATGATGATTTTTGAATGCTTCTTTTCTGTCGAGGGTTTTACACACAAAGTTTGCAAAAACTCACCCCCTCTTTTATTTTATTTTTAGGTGATGCTCAGTAGACGGTTCGATGTTTGGAGGGACTCTGGGTGGCCAGCTAGTAAGACAAATTTGGATTTTTTTTAGAAAAGCTTATAAGTTTTATTTCATTAAGTATGTTTCAGACCAGATTGTAATAAGGTTTTCATTATGCTATTATTACTTGAAGTATTATTATATCCATTGTAATTACGAGGAGCTGAACATGGGTTTCCTAAATTATAGTATGTTTTCTACGCTTCCGCAACTTAATTTCTAAATGATAAGTTTTCTTAAATCAAATGTTTTAAACAAAGCTTTCGTAACTGAAAAGTTTTTTTTAAGTTAATTATGGTTTATTTTATTTTAAGAAGGGTTTCAATGAAAACACGATTTTCGCTAAAACACTTCAATGTAACACGTCAGATTCGGCCATAACGTTCGACCCGAGTTGGGGTGTTACATTTAGTGGTATCAGAGCCCATGTTATAAAACTCGGGTTGTGAAGTAGGCCTTATTACTATTTGGTTTCTTTTTCTGTTTTAAAAATATTTTGGATCACACTGTTATGGAAAAAGGGAAATCTTGCTGAGCGGCACATCGAGTCTCTGACGTCAAACCAAGTAAGTACTTTTATTTAAGTTTGTTTAAAATGTTATACAGTAGATAGTTCGAGGGCTACTTTAGATGATTCTATTAGAGTGGAACTGAAGCCCGTAGGATCCTGAAACTGTAGAGGATCTTCGAAAACAATATTCTCCCTAAATACTTTCATAAAAAATCGAGTTAAATATTGAAAATAACTAAAACTTCATAAAATTTCTAATCCAAATAATACGTGAGACAACGATGAGTGCTAAAAGAGGTGCTAGAGGCCATGGCCAAGGCCGCAGAAGTGTTAGGGTTGAATCGTCGGCATCAAGCCATATGTCCGATGTTAGAGTAGAAGAGGCTTCGGCCTCACCTGTGGCTAGGAATGGACCGTATGATCGGGCTACGGGAGAAGATGCATTGTCCCAGGCAATGTTGAGGATTTTGAAAAGGGTCGCTGGGCCCAATAATGGCACTGGAAATTGAGGGTCCATTCCAAAGTGACTACGATCGAACGGGGCGGAGATCTTTAAGGGTGTGGCTAGTGTGGCTCCTTACGTGGTTGAATATTGGTTAAAGGCCACGGAAAGGATAATGGAGGATTTAGACTACACACCGGAACAAAAGCTGAAAGGAGATGTGTCACTACTAAGGGAAGAAGCCTACCAGTGGTGTTTGAAAGTGAATGAGGGCACCCAACTAGAGCGGGTCACTTGGGAATTCTTCAAAACTACTTTCCAAGGGAAGTATGTGGGTGCAAGCTATATGGATGCTAGAAGGAAGGAGTTCCTGAACCTGACCCAAGGAAACAAATCGGTGGCGGAGTTCCTACGCCTTAGTAGGTATGCAAGAGTAATAGTGGCAACGGAGTATGAGCGTTGCGTTAGGTTTGAGGATGGACTTAGATATAGCCTCAGGGTACTGATAGCTCCACAAAGGAAGTGAGTTTTCTCGGAGTTGGTGGAAAAGGCAAAGATAGCAGAGGAGGTTAAGCACACTGAGCACTTAAATCGGGAAAAAAATGATAGAAATAAAAGAGAGGCTGAGACTCCGGGTGTTGGACAGAGGCCTAGGGTTAGGGCTAGAAATAATGGGCCAGTTAGAGCAGGGCCCCCTGCTGCTAATCCAGGGGTGCCACCTTGTGCTGATTGCGGGAGAAGCCATAGAGGGGAGTGTTAGAAGAGGACGGGATCTTGTTTTGCTTGAGGGTCTATGGAGCATAGGATCAAGGATTGCCCTCAAACCCTGGGTCGAGAGCCAGTAGTGGGTCAAGGTGGTGCTCAGCCACCGAGGGGTGGTCAGCTACCGCCGAGAGGCCGTGATCAGGCTAGGGGTGGAAACGGTTTGGGTCGTGGAGCACCAGGCAGAGGTGCTGGTCATGCTGAGGCGAGGTAGCCAGCTTTGGTCTATGCAGCACATCGTCAAGAGGATGGAGACGCTCCAGAGGTGAATAATGGTACGTACTTACCATAGTGTGCTCTTTATTTAGTTTGGAATTAGAGTGCTTAATGGGAGCATGGTGTGGTAGTCTGTGTTATGCAGCAATACTGATAGTTGGAAATTTCGAGGATGAAATTTCTTTTAAGGGGTAGAGTTGTAACGCCCTAAATTTTAGGCCTAGATGAATTGAGCTTTGGGCTATGGGTCTCATAAAATTTTTAAGTGAGAAAAGAAATGACAAATGACATGTTGGCTTTAAGGGTTTAAGGAATTTGAAATGTCTAGGTATGCTGGAGAAGTTCTGGGTTCAAGTTTTGTGGTGGAGGAATTTTAATTTAATTATTAAAAGAATCAGGGTTGGCAAGTAGGTGGCCTTTTAAATAAAAATAGGGGAAAATAGCATCAAAAAGCCTTGTGGAGGAGTGGCTAAGTGACGCCACTTAGAGAGTAGGGAGGTGGCGTTAGTAGCTGGCAAGGAGATCCAAGGTTCAAATCCTAGCTTAGTATTTTTAGAAGTTTAATTTTGGCCTTCTAGAAGGATGGAAGTGGCATGAAGATGGACTCCAAGGGAAGTGTTCAGAAGAGAAAATTAAGGAAAAGATCAAGGAATTATCAGGGAGAAAAATGAGGAGATGTGATAAACCGTAAATTATACATATTTTTACCCCATGTTTAATGCATTTTATGGATGATTTCTCATTAGAATTGGTGAATTCGATGCTCATAATGCTTTAATTTCATGTTTTATACTTAGGAGAGCATAGGAGAGCGAAAGCAATGAAAAACAGACCAAAAATGGAGAAAATGGGCCAAAGCACGAAATCAACACGGCTTGGACCCCCTCACATGGGCAGACCACATGGTCCTGTCAGTTTAGCAGGCTCGAATACGGCTTGAAGTAATCGAACACGGGCGTGTCCCTGCCGAGCCCCAGTTGAGTCCAATTCGGAAAAGGCTAATTCTGAGGGCTTCTAGGCATTCCAAAGCCTATAAATACACCCTAGAAGAGGAGAAAAGAGAGACACAGAATAGGGAGTAAGGAATTACTCCAAGGAAGCCGATTGATTCATCTCAAAAGCTGAATTCATCATCAAGACTGAAGATCTCTCCTTAATTCCCCTTCAAGAGCTTTGGGTTTTCTTTATGTTTTGTATTCTTTATTTTTCTGAGATGTTTTCTTATTTAGTTATGAACTAAATCCCCTAAATACCTAAGGGGAATGAAACCTAAGACGAATCTTGTTATTATTTTCTGAATTGTATGATAAATATTTAACTTGTTCTTAATTATGTGTTCTTAATTCTTGTTTTGATATCCCATGATACTGATTCAAGATAAGTTCTTATTTAGAGGAGGAATAGACCCTGTCTAAAAGTACATTTATCACAATTAAACAGAGTTGATTGCACACCTAGACATAGGGTGAAAAGATTTTACCGGATTAAGGTGAAACCTAATAAGGGGATCCATAGATCGAGTTAATGCAACCCTAGAGTGTTAATTAGAGAAAAGTCTCGGTTATTCAATCTAGGGATTAAACGTTATTAGTCTTCAATAGGGATAATAACATAACTTAGGGATCTCTACAGAATAATTTGAATGAATAAAGCGTCCGATTCAGAGACAGAATAAGAAGTAAAGTCTAGGTGGATTTTTCCTGAGGCATTGCCTTAAGTCAATTGATTTTTCCCAAAAGCAATTTCCCCAATTCTTTACTCTTTGAGTTCTTAGTTTAGATAATTAGTTAATTAAAACAAAATCTCATTATTCTTAGGCTAGATAATAAAAAGACAGTCATTACTAGTACTTTTAGTTCCTTTGGGTTTGACAATCCAGTCTTGCTAAAACTATACTATTGTTCGATAGGTACACATGCCTACATCGCGATAATAGTTAGTTCAAGAACGAATAATTATAAATATTTAAAACCTATCACGAAATAATGCGATCAAGTTTTTGGCGTCGTTGCCGGGGAACTAAGATATTAGGAATGCTTAATTTTTATTACTTTAGCCATTTATTTTTCTTGCAATTTAATTTAATTTTATTATTATTTATTAACTTACATTTTCCTTCTCTTGGCAGGTTTTTTTATAGTTTATGACTAGAAGAAACTCGTCGGGACCATTCCTTTTCAACGAAGAAATCGATCGTACAGTTCATAGAAACCAAAGAGAAATAAGGCGCAGCTTAAGATACACAGAGAACGAGCAAGAAGACGATACTCAACCCCAACCGAAGAGATGGCTGAAAACCAAGGCAATAAGATACCTCCTGCAATTGCGGCTAATCAAAATCCTACTCCACACACTATGTATGATTATGCTAAACCTTCTTTAATAGGAACTGAATCTAGTATAGTTAGACCTGCTATAGCTGCAAATACTTTTGAATTAAAACCTAACACTATTCAGATGATACAACAATTTGTTCAGTTTGATGGTTTGCAGGATGAAGATCCCGACTCTCACTTAACAATCTTTCTGGAATTTTGTGATACATTTAAAATCAATGGCATTTCTAATGATGCCATTCGTCTTCGGTTGTTTCTCTTTTCATTGAGGAGCAAAGCTAAACAATGGTTGAACTCGTTATCACGAGGTTCAATTACTACTTGGGAACAAATGATCGAAAAATTTTTAATAAAATATTTTTCGCCGGCTAAAACAGCTAAATTACGTAATGATATCTCTTCTTTTGTGCAGATGGATTTAGAAACACTCTACGATCCATGGGAGAGATACAAGGACCTTCTGAGAAGGTGCCCTCACCATGGGTTACCACTTTGGCTCCAAGTACAAACATTTCACAATGGTCTGAATCCTTCGACTCGGCAAATGGTTGATACAGCGGCGGGCGAAACCATCAATAATAAAACACCGAAAGATGCCTATGAGTTTATAGAGGAGATGTCACTGAATAACTATCAGTGGCAAGTCATGAGGACAAAGCCAACGAAAACAGTCGGCGTTTATAACGTCAATTTAGTCACCATGCTCTCTAATCAGGTAGAACTCTTAAATAAAAGGATTGATGGTTTTCTTAATTCTTCACAGGTTCACCTAATAGTGCAGTACGAAGCAAGTAGCGGTGGAACAAACCATTCAAAATACCAACCTTTTGGCCACAACATGGATAATAAGGAATTAAACTACATGGGTAATAATCCTCGACCTCAAAACAATCCATATAGTAACACTTATAATACAGGTTGGAGGAACCACCCCAATTCCTCGTAGGGCGATCAAGGAAATCAAAGACCACAACATCCTCCGGGCTACCAACAACCACACTACCAATAGGAAAAGAAGCCAAATCTTGAAGAGATGCTCTCAAAGTTCATATCAGTGTCAGAAACTCATTTTTAGAACACCGAGACAGCACTTAAGAATCAACAAGCGTCGATCCAAGGACTCGAGACTCAGATAGGCCAACTTTCCAAACTAATCTCTAAACGACCACAAGGCAATTTGCCAAGTAATACCGAACCTAACCCAAAGGAACAGCTCAACGCAATTAATATTCAAGATGACGAAGGAGTCGTTGATCCTGAACCAGAATCGAGGCACGAAACTGTGGTAAGCAAAGGTTAAGGTGAAGTAGATTATAATAAAAACAAACCAGTGACTGTCGAATATAAACCTCGTGTTCCATACCCCAATGCAACACGGAAAGACCGCTCAGATGAACAATTTGGTAAATTCCTTAAACTCTTAAAAAAATTACATATTAACTTATCGTTTATTGAAGCTCTATCGCAGATGCCAAACGCAATAAAATTTTTAAATGAGCTTTTAGCAAATAAGTGAAAGTTGGACGAGGCGTCTCATGTGGAGCTAAACGCAATTTGCTCAGCCATTCTCCAAAATAAACTACCCAACAAACTAAAAGATCCAGGGAGTTTTACGATTCCTTGCTTAATTGGTAGTTTAGACGTTAATTATGCATTGGCTTATCTAGGGGCTAGTATCAACGTCATGCCTTACAAAATGTTTAAGCAACTAGGTCTCGGGAAACCCAAATAGACTAGGATGAGCATTCAATTAGCAGATAAAACTATAAGATTCCCTTGGGGTATTATTGAAGATGTGCTAGTTAAAATCGATAAATTTATATTTCCCATTTACTTTGTTGTTCTAGACATAGAAGAGGATAGCAACACTCCCTCAATACTAGGAAGGCCCTTTTTAGCAACTGCTAAAACTATCATTGATGTTGGCACAGGTGAACTCACACTCCGGGTGGCAGACAAAACAATCACCCTTCAAGCTTGCAATTCTAGCAACACATCAGGAATTGAAGGTGATCATTTAGCCCATTCTACTAAAACTAACAATATGGTGCAACCTACTTTGCAGAAAATGAGTTTGAAGGAAGCACACGAGTCATTCTCAGGAAATAGTAGAGGACCTGTTCATGAAGATCGAAGATTACAAATCGAGGAACTCAATGAATGGCGACACACAAACCAAGAACACCCGACAAACTGAAACTATGCCAAAACGATCCTGATACCTCTCCAAATCAACTTAAGGTTAGTGATAAGGTATTATTAAATGCCGCAGATCCTCACATCGTTATTACCACACCTAATGAGGAAATCCCTCTTACGGTACTCAGTATTTTTCCATTCAGTACGGTGGAGGTGAGTCATCCCAAGTTCGGCACTTTTAAGGTAAACAACACCCGTTTAAAACCTCATTTTGATGAGATTGATAGCAGGAATGAGGAGAATAAACTTCTCAAACCACCATGATTATTTAAACGGAGAGGTAAGTTGAGCTTAGACTATAAATAAGCGCTTCTCGGGAGGAAATTCGAGCACTAACTGTATTAACTTCATTCAAAATTTAGTCTTCAACATCTAACTTACTAACGGAGCTCTTTAATACAGGTTTTCCACAGAGACACGGCCAAGCACACGGGTGTGTTTATGGCCGTGTGAAAACAAGGCAGGAATTTCCCCAACACGGGCTACAATAAAACGCCACGGCCGTGCAACATGGCCGTGGTCGAGCCTGCCAAAACAACATGTGCGTGCGACACGCCTGTGTGGAAGACCCGTGGTTGAAACTGAGAAACTACCACGGGCGAGCGACACGTTCGTGTCTAGCACCCGTGGACCACATTGTTAGAATGAGACAGGCGTGCGGGAACCTACACGACCGTCGAAGAAGCGAACCATATCACACACGGTCGTGTAACATGATCATGAATACATACTCCCTATACACACGGGTGTGCGAGAAGGCCGTGTGACGACACCAAAATTCGCGACGACACGGACGGGACACGAACCACACGGGCGTGTGCACCGGCCGTGCCACTTGAAAAATTAGAATAATTATCTTATTTTATTTTCTTTTATTAAGTTTTTAAGATTCACTTGTTTTCCTTTTAAAAACGGCTTACCTTCAGAGTCAAGCTTGCCATCCAGAGTTATCTCCAATACTCGATCTCGCCAATCCAAGAATATCATCCATTCTTAATACAGGAAGTTTCACTTCTCCCCCTATCTTCTTTTTATACTCTAATATCTATCTTTGTACATTGAGGGCAATGTACATCTTAAGTGTGGGGGGTATTTATTTCATTATCAGTAAAATCCCTGAATAATTACCTTGTTCTCTTGAAAAGCTCTCATATCATATTTAGGATAAATTTTAATTGATTTATGATTTTGATTTATATATCTTGAATTAAAACATAAGCATTTATGCATTGATTGTTTAAACTTTAAGACATTAGAGAATCAAGCATGATGAGTTGATTTTAAGAATTTAAAATTATAGGTTGTTTCCCCAAGTCTAGGTATTACTTTGAATTGGAATTCACGAGTCTAAACATCAAAAAGCCATAATTTTGTGAGATTTTTGAGTCTTTGGAGCATCTATTAATCCTTTCATGCTTACTTTTATTATTGCTTTGAGTGCGACAGTATTGAACTGTTATTCTAGAACTTGCTTGATTATGCATGTCGAGACCACGCCATTTGATTTGATATATCAAAATGATTAAGGTACTTAGGATTAACCCACTCATGCCATGAAAATCCTCTCTCCATGATTAACCCCTAGTAAACCCCCTTGAGTTTAACAAGCCATTTCTTGTATTACCCTTAATATTGACCCTTAACCCATTATTGTTGAAATCCCCTAAATTAATTTGATCCATATTTTTGTCGAAATTTGAGTTGAAGAAATTGCTTAGCTATGTCTTGTTTGTAGTAAGTTAGCCTATGTATTTAACTTGTTCTTAAAAAAAACTATGTATACATATCTGTAATTTCATATTCTGAGAGAAGCTCTGTTGTACGCAAATGAAGACTAACTCTTTTCTAGTTAGGTAATTTTTCAATTCAATCTTGATTCTAACCCTTTCTTTCAGCTTGTGACCACACCCCCTAACAAAGCCACACTACAACCCTCAAAAGACCTTTTGATTGATGTATCATCTTAAATTATAGTGGTGGAGATTTGATTTTCATGCAAGCCTATGGTAATGACTTTTCATTATTGACTATTGAGTGCTGCATTTATTGTCCTTAAACACCTCGAGTGATTTGAGTGAATCTTTAGTGAGAATGTGAAACTCTGTGATATTTTAAATTCAAGGTAATTACTTAGATGCGGAGAGACACCTATGTTTGCATGATTAAATACTCAACTTAGAACGTTTGAAATGTTTATCTTCTTTTAATTGAATTCTCAATTTATGATTACTTATGGATTATTTTGAGATATTATAGATAAGAATTATAAGTTGAGGAGAATTTATTTTGATTATGAGTTGAGGTTTTTGCTTGAGGACAAGCAAATGCTTAAGTGTGGGGGTATTTGATAAACAGTAAATTATACATATTTTTACCCCATGTTTAATGCATTTTATGGATGATTTCTCATTAGAATTGGTGAATTTGATGCTCGTAATGCTTTAATTTCATGTTTTATACTTAGGAGAGCATAGGAGAGCGAAAGGAATGAGAAACAGGCCAAAAACAGAGAAAATGGGCCAAAGCACGAAATCAACACGGCCTGGACCTCCTCACACGAGCAGACCACACGACCGTGTCAATTTGGCAGGCTCGAACACGGCCTGAAGTAATCGCACACAGGCGTGCCACGGGCGTGTCCCTGTCGAGCCCAAGTTGAGTCCAATTCGAAAAAGGCTAATTTTGAGGGCTTCTAGGCATTCCAAAGCCTATAAATACACCCTATAAGAGGAGAAAAGAGAGAAATAGAATAAGGAGTAAAAAATTACTCCAAGGAAGTAGATTGATTCATCTCAGAAGCCGGATTCATCATCAAGACTGAAGATCTCTCCTCAACTCCCCTTAAAGAGCTTTGGGTTCTCTTTATGTTTTGTATTCTTTATTTTTCTGAGATTTTTTCTTATTTAGTTATGAACTAAATCCCCTAAATACCTAAGGTGAATGAAACCTAAGACGAATCTTGTTATTATTTTCTGAATTATATGATAAATATTTAACTTGTTCTTAATTATGTGTTCTTAATTCTTGTTTTGATACCCCAGGATACTAACTCAAGATAAGCTCTTATTCAGAGGAGGAATAGACCCTGTCTAAAAGTACATTTATGTAACACTCCTAACCTGTATCCGTTGCCGGAATAAGGTTATGAGGTATTACTTGACTGAACAAAACTTCTATAAGGTCAAAGATATTTACCAGACATAAATTATCAACAATGCAACCTGTCTCATTGATTTTTTCATAAGAGCTCTTATAAATTTCCAAAATGACTAACTATCAAAACATAACCGAATATCTAATAACAAATTAACTACTATCAAGTTATAACTAAAACATTTCAACACATTAGTTCAATTATAAGGCTTCTCTAAACAAAATAAGCGAGCCATCTTTGCATGGCTATAATGTATACAAAGTCAAAATATCATTCTACCTATAGTCTATCCTATACATGCCTTAAATCATGATGATATACCATCTTCTCAACTCACATAATGACTCGGTAATGTGATGATATCTTTGGCTCTTCCAACTCGAACTAAAGGATAAACCTATAAGGAATGGAAAAGAGAACACGGAGTAAGCTTCAATGCTTAGTAAGTTTTAAGCAATGCAAACAATTAATTTACTTATAGATCGATTATTTCAAATTTTCAAGAAATCATTCCTAGGTAATTGCCATTTCGGCCAAGTATCCATGAACATAATGCATATTTAGCAAATTCACCTCACTTGAATCTGAACTCAATTAAAACCAAATATTGAAATCACAAATAAGATCATAAGAACTCGAAAAGTATCTCATTAACTAGTTTTAACCATGTTTGCAACAAAATCACAAATTCACTACAAGCTATTTTCCTGAGCAATAGTCACTAAATTATTTATAATTGGAGATAAGAAACTCCAAATAAAGTGCCGGTAATTTTTCCTGAAAATAGACTTATATATCTTCCATCCGTAAAATTTTCAGAATTTTTGGTTTGACCAATCAATACCATATTTTTATTGAAGTTTCCCCTGTTTCACTGTTTGACTATTCTAACCACTCTTCACTACAAATCAATTTTCTCATTACACAGAATTCGAAATATGTTATCGTTTACTTCATTTGAAACTAGTCTCATTAATAAGTCTAAAAATATAAATTTTATCTTATAATCATCATTGTACAATTTACAATGATTTTCTAAAAACAGAACAGGGGATTTCAAAGTCATTTTGACTCTGTCTCACTCCACTTCAAATATCTTATTATCTAAAATTATTTTTCTTACACGGTTTCTTTTATAAGAAACTAGACTCATTAAGCTTTAATTTCATAATTTATTCAGCTTCTAATTCAATTTCCACAATTTATGGTGAGTTTTCAAAATCACGCTACAGTTGCTGTCCCAAGCAGATTTATTACAAATTTGCTCTTTCACACATTCCTTGCATTCAAATTATCTAAACATGTATATCATGTCATTCAAGATCGAACTCATATAACATAGGCATTAAAATGCTTCACTATCAGCTTTAGTTCAATTGAAACGAATGAAATACAATATCATATTCACATTTCCAAGATCGTAATCACCTAAAAATAAAATCATATACTTCCACAAACCTTTCCACAAGGACCAAGTGTTTATATTTGAATATAAACATAGAATCACTTCACATAACTTCACATATTTACCGAATATATCACAATCACATTTATAGTCATAACACTTATTCACAGATGCATCACTTTATATATATTTATAATTTAATTCAAATCAAAATCGCATACGAGTACATGATACATACCTGGCCAACTTAATATGTAATGCACTTTCAATTTGTCAACTTAGTGTAGGATCTTGTAATTGTATACTTTTATCAAATTCATCGGCACTTGGCCTACTAGGTATAAAACCCGAAATTATATTATCAGCACAAAGCCTGCGGGACTTTAACCGGATACATTTCCAGCACGAAGCCTGCGGGACTTTAGCCCGGATATATTTCCAGCACGAAGCCTGCGGGACTTTAGCCCGGATACATTTCCAGCACGAAGCCTGCGGGACTTTAGCCCGGATACATTTCCAGTGTCTTGCATATTTATTCACATGTTAACGAATTTCACATAATATTTCACATTAACAATTTAATCGCTTCATTCGAATATAAGCACAAAATGTACACCTACCTTTTAACTTTCGGTTCAATAATCATACACAAGGAACACATAATCTTTTCATTATCCTGGTTTCACTTTTAATAACCATTCGACTATATGCCATATTCACAGATTATTTCACACACAACCTCGATCAAGTAGGAACAATAGTCACAATTCATCTATTATACAAATATCCCATTCTTTGACTTTGTTTCATAATAGCTATTCTGTCAACACATATATATACCATTCAATTCACCTTCGACTTTATACAAACAAGTACAATAAAATTGTATACACATATTACACACTTTCACATCATCACTTAATAGTCATTCGGCCACATTATATACATAAATCATCCATTTCATATTCGGCTTTATAGCCGAAATTCAATATACATATTGCAAATCGAACGTGTAAACGTCAAATAATTACTTATCATATTATATAATCTTAAGCGCGCAGCAAATCAAATATAATTACTTAAGGACTTACCTCGGAAGACGATAATCGGAACGAGACGACTAATCGACCATTTTGATTTTCCCCCCGATCCAAATCCGAATTCTACTTTTGCCAATCTAATTAATATCAAAATTAACTCACTTATTCAACATTTCATTAAATTTTATCTAAAGACACATAATTTGGGCATTTTGCATTTTATCCCCTAACATTTCACATTTTTACAATTTAATCCCTATTTCAAAATAACACAAATTACTCAAAATTTTGATCAAACCCATGTTAGGCCGAATTTACCTTAGGTCTCTAGCAACCCATTTATTTTATTTATTTCACGTTTTGACCCCTCAATTTACAAATTTCTAAATTTAGTCCTTAATACACATTTTTATCAAAAATCACTTAATCAATCATGAAAATCAAACATCAAAGATTTATTACTCATCATAAAACAACAAGATACTCAAACATTCAATAATGGCATCATCCAAATCCTTTAACAATTTTAAAATTAGAGGTACGGGCCAGCTAGATTACGAAGCAACGATCTCAAAAACGTACAAAGTTATTAAAAACCGAGACAACATGGACTTACATGCATGAACAACCATGGCCGAACCTTCAATGCTTTGAGAACATTATTTTCTTTCTCACATTCGGCTATTGATGAAGATGATAGCATGTAATTTGGCTTTTGTTTTATTTTATTTTATTATAATTACCAAATACCATATTTAACCTTAATATACATTAATAATTTCCATTATACCAAGCCATGGAATTCCACTATCAACAATTATGGAATAATTACAACTTAAGGACTCCCACTATTTAATTCCATAGCTATTTAATATCTTTAACTTATAGAACACAACTTTTATGCTTTGCGCGATTTAGTCCTTTTTGCTTAATTAACTATCAAAACAATAAAATTTTTCAACGAAACTTTAATATCATCTTATTGCCACTCCGTAAATATTTATAAAAATATTTACGACTCAGTTTATAGAAATGAGGTGTCGATACCTCATTTTCTAAACCCACTTGACCTCAGGGTCATACCACTTGAGCTTAATAAATCGCTTATAAAACAAAAATCACAATATCAAAAACCTTTTTTAAACTCACAATTAACTCATAAATATTAAATATAATATTTACAAACCTACTCATCGGATTTAGTGGCCCCGAAACCACTGTTCTGATTAACCCTAAAAATAGGTTGTTACAATTTATCATAATTAAGCGGAGTTGATTGCGCGCCTAGACATAGGGTGACAAGATTTTGCCGAATTAGGGTGAAACCTAATAAGGGGATCCATAGATCGAGTTAATGCAACCCTAGAGTGTTAATTAGAGAAAAGTCTCGGTTATTCAATCTAGGGATTAGACGTTATTAGTCTTCAATAGGGATAATAACATAACTTAGGGATCTCTACGGAACAAGTTGAATGAATAAATTGTCTGATTCGGAGCCAGAATAACAGGTAAAGTCTAGGTGGATTTTTCCTGAGGTTTTGTCTTAAGTCAATCGATTTTTCCCAAAAGCAATTCCCCCAATTCTTTTCTCTATGAGTTCTTAGTTTAGATAATTAGTTAATTAAAACAAAACCCCATTATTCTTAGGCTAGATAATAAAAAGACAGTCATTACTAGTACTTTTAGTTCCTTTGGGTTCGACAATCCAGTCTTGCTAAAACTATACTACTGTACGATAGATACACTTGCCTACATCGCGATAATAGTTAGTTCAAGAACGAGTAATTATAAATATTTAAAACCTATCACGAAATAACGCGATCAAGATGAGAAAGGAGAAGTGATGGAGCCGAATTGGGATTGGGCATGGAAAAATTCAGCTATAAGGGCTATAAATAAAGGCTAAATATAGGGTTGCCAGGCTACTACTGAAATTCTTCTTCTCCTTGTTGCCAGAAACCCCTGTCTCCAAAAGCCGAAAATCCTTTTTTTTTCAAGATCCAAAAAGCCAAAAATCCTTTTGTTTTTCTTTCTTTTCTTCTTGCCGATTCCTATTCTTCTCTATACAATTTTCTTTGTTTCACTTAGCCGAATTCTTCTTCTACTCTTCTTCTTAATCTGCACCAAATAAACCTTATTCACCATACTAAGTCTGAAAAGCCGAAAAGCTAAATCTCCCAAGGGCCGAATACTCTTTGACCGAATCTATTGGAATTAGTATCGGATCTCGAATCTTAGCTCATTGCCGAATTGCTCCTTAGGTGTTGCGTTTTCGATCTAAGAGTTGATCGTGGTTAGTGAAGGGGCTGTTATACTTATCGCGAAAGGTTTGGGCTAAGGAGATCGCATCACGCTTGCTTACCAGGTGTGTACATACACTGTACACACACTACGAACCGGTAAAAGCCAAAATGTCGAAATATCGAAAAGTCAAAATGCCAAAATGCCGAAATGCTGAAATATTGAAAAGCTGAAAGTTTGGCTACGGTAGTCTTGCGAGTACGCAAACACTCGTAAGGGAGAGACTGATAGGTTGCCTGAGACCCACGGGCGATTCCGTGGACTTGGGTTGTGATTTGGCCATATGGGCCAAAATGGGCCCAATGGGCTGTTAGGCCCATATTTGGAAAAATCTGAATATTGATGCTATGTGATAGGAATTTGTATGTGAGCATGAATATGAATGTGACTGGGCCGAACAGGCCATATAAATGTGAATTGGGACTAATGGGCCATATACAGGTGATTTGGGCCTAATGGGTCATATGAATACGATTGGGCTTAATGGGCCAGGTACAGATATGTGAATTTGATTAGGCTCTGTAAGGGGTTTTGGGCTTAGTACATGATAACTTCATAAAACTTAATTAATTGAGACCATGGACAAGTCATAGGGTTAAGGTGTGGCAATGGGTATATGCATGTCTAGGATTGGATCTAGGGAGAGCTTCGTACTTAAGCGGTCTTAATGACCCACCTCCTCTTCTCTGGAATCCTACCTGGTGCATAGTATCCGTTCATCTTAGCTCACGGGACATGTTCATGGGCTAAGGTAAGTGAAAACTGTAATTAAGGGAAAATTATCGAAATGCCCCTAAGGGCAAAAATGACCAAAATACCCCTAAGTATTGAATAAAATTTTTTTGGATGTGACATGCATACATATGATGCTCTGCTTAGGTTGCATATGGGGTGGGAACTATGGTAGGGAGGAAGTATTTGAGGATAGCAGGGTTGCCTGACAATCGTGGATCCACCGACGGCTTTCGAAGCCCAATATATAAATGAAGGTAGTTCTACAACCGGCCTACCATTGGTCTGTAGGCTTGGTGGGTCGATATTTATATCCCCACATGGTGTGATGGGGGACGGAGCTGGTGTGTAGCGGATGGATAATTTGAATAGGATTGCATTGCATGTTTGATGTATGATGATTTTTGAATGCTTGTTTTCTATCGAGGGTTGTACACACTGAATTTGCGAAAACTCACCCCCTCTTTTATTTTACTTTTAGGTGATGCTCAGTAGACGGTTCGATGTTTGGAGGGACTCTGGGTGGCCAGCTAGCAAGACAAATTTGGATTTTTTTAGAAAAGTTTATAAGTTTTTTTTTATTAAGTATGTTTCAGACCAGATTGTAATAAGGTTTTCATTATGCTATTATTACTTGAAGTATTATTATTTCCATTGTAATTACGAGGAGCTGAACATGAGTTTCCTAAATTATAGTATTTTTCTACGTTTCCGCAACTTAATTTTTAAATGATAAGTTTTCTTAAATCAAATGTTTTAAACAAGGCTTACGTAACTGAAAGGTTTTTTTTAAGTTAATTAAAGTTTTTTTATTTTAAAAAGGGTTTCATTGAAAATACGGTTTTCGCTAAAACACTTCAATGTAACACGTCAGGTTCAATCATAACATCTTGGCCAGGTTTGGGGTGTTACATAATCATTGTTGAAATTAGAGATGATCAGTAAGTAATCAAATATGTGTACGTGATTTTTACTATGAGACTATGGGTTAAACTATATTGATATCATGATAAGAATCATATTTAATTATTTTTTTATGTTGGCCTGCCATGGGATTTACTTGTCTTAGAAGAAGAATTTTGGCACTTCAATACAAGTCATTCTGGCACTTGTTTGCAATTAATTCTAGGCACTTTGATCTGAATCACTCTAGCACTTATGTACATTTCATTCTAGTGTGGAGTGTTAGGGAACATTAGTGCATTTTTGTTTGATGGCACTTAAGTGCATATTGTGGAGTGTTAGAGGAATAATCAGTGTCTATACTTGAGTGCAACTCCAATTAATAAGGGCCAATATACAAAAATGAAGCTTGATTCATAAAATATATGTGATTTGATCTTATTTGTATATACAAAAGAAATGTTAATTCGAACACCTTGTGGGTGAATTCCTATATACTACTCTGTTATGTGTATATATAATGAAAGCTAGGAAAAGTGATACTTGAAAGATCGTATGAATATGTTGATGCAAATACCCTAAGGGTGCATCAAAACTTTGATACATGATTAAATAAATGATGCATTAGTATAATGATTTGAGATTATGAATTACATAATGACAATGAGAAATGACATACGAAAGGCCATTGATAATGCAAGTTTAAATACCTTGAAGATGGATTGATATAATAATACGTAGATATATGATCATTATTGAACAATTTAGTACTTGGTTTAGTGATATATGATTATGCTAATATTATATGCTTCTTTACTTAATGCTTTTATGTATTGAAATCAAATTGTGTTAGCACCTCTAAGTTTCGATGCTCAACATGCGGATATGTCTATTTTTGTTAGCATCCAAAGGAAAACATCTCAACTCACCAAAGCCTTTATAATATTCATTTTGAAATTAATAATAAAATGACATATACCTAAGTCTAGGAGACTATGTGAGTCTTATATGAAGTTTTGAGTATTTGAATGATATGTTCAAATGATGTAAATGATGGTTATGTTTGTGTATATAAATTTCTAGATGATGAGTACATTTTAAGGTGAATTATGTTTTATGTATATGCATGCTTGTAAATGGTTATTCTTGTAGCACATGTATGATCATTATGATTATTATGTTTGGAGGTGTTTTGGTATGTGTTTGTAATGTTTTAAACTTGGTTTTTAAGTCTTTGAAGTCCACTTTATGTAATTGAGATGTTAGGGATCAAAACAATTGAGTTTTGAGGCAATTTTTGGGTCATGGCACAACGATATTGATACCTGGACCCAGTCATATCACAAGTTAAACAAAATGTCAACTTTTGCATTACCAGGGACTTTTATTGGTACCATAATGTCTAACTATGGTCTCTGTATTATTTTGAAACCTTTTGACCTTCTGAGGCTTGTATTTGGTCTCAAACACCTCTAAACACCTAAAAACCAATTTAAATAATTTTAACATGATTTTAAAGTCCTAAAATTTAATTTATCTATTTTTTATGATTTTTATAAAATATTTTAAAAATTCAACTTCCTAACTTAATGAATGAATGAATGAATGACAAATCGTAGTCTGAACTACTTTGGTAATGAATGTTGTAACGCCATCAAACTAACCCAATTCACCAAGTTTGGATCTCGGGTCTTACTAGACGATACAAAACATTTAACAAAACAATATACAATTTCTCATTTATTTTAAATCTGTCATTTGATGTCCAAAAGAAAAACTTAACATTTTAAAATTTTGAAATGAAATATATGTTAAACTTGTTACCACTTAAACAACTTATTACCACACATCTGATACAAATCGCTAAAAGTTAGAAATTTATTTAAGATAGACTCAAAAGGAAAATATCAAGACTGCACCACAAATCCTTTGTATGCATAATAGCCCAACCCTCCACCAACTTGGCGTACTCCTGGCTTTGTCCCTCTAGGCGAAGCCTCTTCTCAACAAACTTAAAAAGAAATAATAACCTTGTAAGTATAGAAGTACTTAGTAAGCTCATTAACCATACCTTGATAGGGTCTTCATAATATTTTAGGACTTTCTATGAGCCACTTCTACTCTATATCATTTACTAAGGCTGATGCCATATGATCTTATAATTCTTGTATACACCAATTATCATATCCATGTTATACTTAACCTTTCATACTTAATTAACTGGAGGACCCTTCTCATTATTACATGATTCTCTTGCCCCACACTGCTTTTGTAATAGAATATACCCTTAGAACCCATTTCCAACAATCCATAACTTAACTCATGTTCTTCTTACAAACAATCTCTTATTGACATTGTTTTGGGTAAAGACGTACATATGGTAGATACTTATACAGTTTTTCATACTACTAGTTTCCACTCAGACCTGTCCTGATTCAATTATGTTCACAAAACCATATTCATAATTCATTGCGAATAACATCCGGATGGACACCATATCATGCAATATTAGAATCTCATAACTCAATTTAGCATTAACTCAGATTCAGAATAAATTTTCAAGAAGATATGATACCCCTTACTTTTCATACTTACAGATCATTATAACAGTAACCCTTCTTGTCATACAAAAAAACATATATTTTCATAGAGAACCCTTAAGACTTTATTCAATTCTTATTCCAGGGCATATCAACACTTACAATCGAGACAGACATTCAAATTCATAGCTTACAAGTATTCCTAACAGTACACGCTGCATTGATTTAGTAGAAAATATTATACCGTCAATCAGATAAAGCACGCCACTAATGCGATCCATTCAATATTTGACACAAAGGCATTCATTTCATATTTCACCAAAAAGGCTTTTCTTTCACATTTCGCCACAAAGGCTTTTCTTTCCCGACGTGTTGATGAAATGGATTTGCCTAAACTTACGTTATGTAAGGTTTTTTCATCATCGTCTTGGGACACGTAGAGAACCCCATTGGATAATCACCATCCTTTAATTTCTTTAAGAAGGCGCCATGGCTATGCACTTTTCCTTCAAAGATTCATGGCAAAGATCGTGTTTTTAGTCCCAACAGAACCCTTTTAGACTCCACTATGATGAACAGACTTAGACTCACTTGACAGACCCTTCATGTATTGACATCATTCAAAACTTGACACTTCAATTCACAATAGTAAGCCCAAACTAACATATATCTCATCCCATATATACCAAACGTATCCATACCACCATACTTCAACAGCATAGAACTTATCACTTGCTTAAACTTATTAGATTTCATACAAATCATACATGTTAACCACGTCAAACATTCATAAAATAGCATAACCATCATACTACACTTTCCTAGTTTGATTTCATAGTTTGATCCATTTCCACAAAAAAACCTCATATGAATTCATGCAAAACTCAACTTAGAGACTCATCTGACAACCAAGGTTAGCAACTTGAACTCCAGATTCAACATCCAATAAGAAACCGCAGCAACCACTGCTAAAACATATAAAAAACTATTACTGTTCATTTGTATAACTTTTACCATCATTTGAATCCCAGACAACTTCCATGCAAAGACTTATTTCTTTATCTTATTGTTCACATATAGAAAACAGACTTACTCTTTTAGAAGTCAACATGCAATACTAAAATACTTACCCAAGATAAGAAACAACCCTTCTCATGAACTTAGATCCTTAGTTTTAGCTTAACAAGAAAGATCTATTCTCGTCTCCAAGGCACATAAACCATAGCATTTTGAATGGAAGAAAGAAGAAAAACCCTCTTCTCCTCAAACCCAAATAATTATATATAACCCATGTTCTCATAGTGGAACTTGACATGTGTCACAATCTTTCCAATTTGCCTTATAAATGGTTTACAACTGTAGATGAATGTATATGAGAATCCTACATTTTTATATATATTTGGTTAATCCCCTTCTTTTCAATCCTAACCACCTCGTTAGAATGTAACTAGCACCGTAACTAGACAAACTTGGTGCACATGCTTTTGGTGACAACCCAAGATACCCAAAAATCCTCAATACTCTTACCAATCTCCTGTTCTTAACAACCTAACACATACATGCTGAGAATAATTATTTCAATATTCAAATGTCTACCATGCACCTGATCTATACGCCAAAAGTATTAATTGGGCAGATAGCATTAAGTCATTCAGATTACTTTTGATTTACTCTCCAAATTCAGAACTCACCAACTGGGTGTTACAAATGTGACATATCGTATTTGGACATATTGTCCGAATCAAGCATGGGGTGCCACAACTAACATTTGTTTGAATAGTATAGATTAATTGAATGAAAGTATATTCTCTTGTAATTACTAAGAATTGTAATTCCTTAGACATGTTTAGCTGACAGAGTGTGATTACATAGTAATTACCTATGTCATGCTTAGTAGTGCAAATATTAATTACATAGTTACACAATTTATATTTTAAAAATATTAATTACTATAAAAATTATCAATATGATAAAAAATTTCTAAATGAGTAATAAAAATTAAAATCAAATCAAACTATCATATATAATATGTTAGTCCAAGAAAGTATGTAATACAATTACTAATAAAAATAACAAGAATAATAAACATCGTAATACAATTTTATCCAACTGATTTCATCTTTGTTGGGTTATTCTTTCCTTAACATTTAACATATACTTCTTACCATCATCTGTTTGTCTTTGACTGAGTTCATCATCATCTTAATCTAAAATTGAAAAGATTATCAATATTTCATTCCATGTACTATTCAAAGTATGGATAATCTCAATTTCACCAATGAATAAAGTTAAGAAGTATGCAACATGCTAGTACGGTCCACCTTATTTTTATGTTATACTTAGGTGATGTTAATATGAGAAATATTTTTTTAGAACAACAAATATCCTCTAACCACATTCCAAAGCTTTGTACATATCAAATTGAAGAGTTTGTGAGTCGTCTCTAGTATCTGTTTTCATTCTCTCAAATGGTATAATAATTTATATTTGCATAACTACCATCTACCACACAATATTTGGACTCACAGCGCAAACAGACTATAGCTTTGATTATAAAAACTTATATAGTTTTGTGCTATAATTTTAGAAAATTTTAGGATTTAAATAATATATTTTTTAATATAAGCCACAGACATCCTCATCCATTTAGTCTAAGTATAGTCCTATTCGGGCTAGGGGAAGAAGTTATCTTCCACTTCTTTCAACTACTTGTTGGTAATATAACTTTTTTTATAACTTTATAAAATACACAAATAATTTTTATAATATAATGTTTAAGATTTATAATACAACTTTTAATTTTTTTTTCATCACCATCCCATACATTCATAAATGTTCTTACTTATAAAATATTTTTCATAACTTAAAGTTTGTATAAAAAATGATCTCTTAAATTTAAATCATGAATAAGTGTTTGGAAAGTCATAAGATAATTGGATTTGAGAGTAACTATCCACGTAATTACTCTAACTCTCACCCTTTTCTATAAGAATTAGAAAGTTTAATTAAGATGTTCTAATTACATTTAATTCAGTTAGACCTACTAGTTACATTAGTTACCCAAACATGTCATTCTTATATAATTACAACAATTCCATCCAAATCTAATTTTTAGATTTTTTTTAAATACTTCTACATTAATTTAAATGGTTATAAAAGCATAATTTTGCTAGAACTGTAAAATAATATCTGATATAAAACTTGTAACGTCCCGTACCTGAGACCGTTGCCGGAGTCGAACACGAGGTGTTAACGAACTTAATTCATTTACTTACACAGTTCATTTTAAAATTTCCAGACAAGCTGGCTAACTGGATCACAGTTACTTTAAAAATCATATCTCGAGTTCCAAAACTCGAAAACCGATTCCGTAAATTTTTCCTGAAACTAGACTCATATTTCCATCTACAATTTTTTTTCTAGAATTTTTTGTCAAGTCAATTAAGTATAGTTTATTAGTTAAAGTCTCCCCTGTTTCAGGATTCGACTACTCTGACCTTCATGCATTACGACTTAGATATCTCCCTGTACAGAGCTTCAATACTTATGCCGTTTGTTTCTAATGAAACTAGACTCAAAAATTAATCTTTAAATATAAGGTATGACTTCTAATTATCTCTGGTTAATTTATGGTGAATTTCTAAAATCGTAATAGGGGATCTAGAAAACGCTCTGGCCCTGTTTCACGAAAACTTAAACATCTCATAAAATACGGCTTATATGGTCGTTTTTTTCTTTCATATGAAAATAGACTCATCAAGATTCGATTAAATAATTTATTCACTATTTAATTCCATTTCTACTATATTTAGTGATTTTTCAAATTCACATCACTGCTGCTGTCAGCATATATTTAAGGTAAATTTTACCTATTTCATAATTTTCCAAGAATCAATTAGTAAATTGACATACATTATTTTCAAGTATAATCACGATTATCCATGACGTACGTAGCACCAATAGGACCATGATCGGCCATTCCAATGGCTAATCATTACCAAGCATTTCCACACCACTTAATAACCATGTCATAAGACCATATATATACAAAATGACCATAATGTTATACTCAAAATATACGAGCCATTTTCACATGGCTATACGAATATACATTACCAAAAGATACTTAAATAACAACAAGGGTCAGCCCTATACATGCCATTATCGAAATTCAACTAAAAGAGTACCAAAAGGGCTTCGATAGTGTGGACGACTTCGACTTCGACACTCCTGAGTCCGATAGCTGACGAACAAAATCTATAAAACAGAGAATTAAAGCAACAGAATAAGCATTTGGATGCTTAGTAAGTTTTAAGTAATGAAATTATTCACAACTAAAGTATAGCGTTTGTATGACTAAATGAATGATTGCGTATACGCATATTCCCAGAATCATGTTTACTTCACGCTTCAGCCATTATATTCATACACTCAGGATCAAACCTAACTAAAGGCCGGAAGCTTGTTAATCAATTGAACGAATACTATTTAAAAAGGAATCAACTTTTCCGATGCATATACGAAACATACCTTATCGTTTGGATTTTATGAGTGTATTAATTGAAATTATTACAGCAAGATCACTCATTTCCAAACCCAAGTACCTTCAGGATTTAGCCGGATATAGCAACTCGCACAAATGCCTTCGGGTCTTAGCCCGGATATAGTCACTAGCACAAATGCCTTCGGGACTTAGCCCGGATATAGTCACTAGCACAAATGCCTTCGGGACTTAGCCCGGATATAGTCACTAGCACAAATGCCTTCGGGACTTAGCCCGGATATAGTCACTCGCACAAATGCCTTCGGGACTTAGCCCAGATATCATCCGAATAATCATGCACATATATCAATAAATCATAACACATCAATTTTTCATTTTCGTTACTAGAACTCAAACACAAGACACTTATCAACCATTACCATTTTCGGCTCAATAGCCACATACAAAGAGCATGATTTTGATTTGCTTCATAACATGATCTCTTTACACATTCGGCTACTAGTCATAGTATAAACTAATTTCCTCGATATATAATTTAAGTAGAATCATTACATCATCGTTTATTTGTTATGATTATATGTCATGGCTTAATCAAATCATAAACTAAGTTCCATTACTCAAAGACTTACCTCGGATGTTGTCGAACGAATTCAGCGGCTATTCGATTACTTTTTCCTTTCCTTTATCAGATTTAGTTCCCCTTTGCTCTTGATCTTAATTTAACAAATAAATTGATTTAATCATTTTGAACATCAAAGAGAAATTCAAGGTACTTAACCCTTATATATATTAGACATTAGAGTCATCACACGGGTACAAAACATAGCCGCAAAAGTCTTAGCATAATTACCTATAATAACATCCAAATCATTAATTTTGTTAACACGCGCATAACACATAAAGTTAACTAAAGCTATATTCCCTTATAAGGTAGTATCCTTAATGAGCTCATACCATGACTATACCTAACCGAATTCAAGTAAAGAATTTAGTACAATCACACATATTCACTAATGTTTAATTCTAGCATGCTTTCATATCTTATATACCTCATTCGACCCTAACCGCTCAACTTAACTTATATATACAAATTCCATCTCAAAATTAAAAGTAGCAAAAATTCAATTAGGTTACAATAATGCCCATCAATGACCGAATTACTCAATCACATCTATAACCGATTTTCTATCTTGTTCATATTAATAGCCAATATCAACATTAATGCCGAATGCTTAAGCACAACTAAACTAAAAATTTACCCAACATCATTTTAATTTGCCATTTCCTACTCTTCAAATTATCAATTACAAGGTGATTTACATCTATATATTAAACCAAACTTGCTAGCACACAAAATTCCTTAACCGAATGTTATAAACCCAAGCCACACATATTGTTCATTAAGACCCTTCAATGGCCACATTCGGCACCTCCCTATGAACAAACCAATTTCAACCTTCAAGAAAAAGAAAAGAAATATATGTACTAAGAGCTTCAACTACTTGGCCGAATATCAAACTGTGACACCCCTAATTTGACCCTAGTCGAAAAGTGGTTTCGGGACCACAAAATCAAGTCATAAAAATAATTAGCCGTCATATTTTATGACTATTATATGTGAATATGAATGTGTGAAAGTTTTAAGCTTTGATTTAGTAAATTGCATGTGAATTTAGTCGATGGGACTTATGTGTGACACTTTTAAAATGTGATAGTTAATCTATAAGGCTCAATTAGTGCATGTCATATGAATAAAGGGTTTGCATGTCAAATATCCCTTATGAATGAGTAGTGGCCGGCCATGGATGGGTCATTGAGGATAATATGAATTCTTTTATTAGCACTATGAGTTTAGAAAATAAAAGAATGAATTAAGAATGATAAAACATGAGGTGAGTGGGAGGAGAAACCAAAGTTGTCTCCCCTTACTCCCCATTGCCGTGACTTGTGAAAGGGGAGGAAAAACAAAATCCTTTCTTTGTTGTTCATCATGGCCGAATAGAAGAAACAAAGGAGGGGAAGAATTTTTGGTCACTTGAGTCATTAAAAAGGTTAGTATATTATGTCAAATTGTGAAATTTGATCTTGTTTTAGGTAAATAATCATGACTCTTACTTAGCCCATGCTAAAAATTTGTAATTTTGATGGATGATTGGAGCATTCGGCTAGGGTATAAAGGAAAGAACACCAAAGGCACTCGGTCATTTGGTGTTGGGAATTAAGGTGAGATTTCATGTATTTTATTTTTAATATTTGCGAAATGTTGTTAGTTTTGAAGCTCACAACATGACCCATATGTTAATTTTTGTGAATTTATTTCATAAAGCATTCGGTCATGGCTTCAAGGATTAGATTGTGGATGTTTTGATGATAAGTGTTTATGGATGAGGATAGACTAATTAAATTTGCTATGAGTGGCAAGTTTGAGTAAAATATCATTCGGTTATTAAAGTGAAGTATGAAACTTGTGCTTAATTGTGGAATGCTATAATTAAATTGCTAATATATGTTTATATACTTGCCGAATTTGAATTAAGGTGAAAGACGAGGTAAAGAATGAGTTTGAGTTGAAAATTTATAATTGTAATTAAATTGATAGCATATATTTATATATTAGCCAAATATGTGCTAAAATGAGAAATGAAATGAAGGATTAAGTTTGAATATTATTTGAGTGGTCTCAAGTATTGAAGCAAGCCCATGGCAAAATCTAGTTAATGGAAAAAGATGACATTCGGCCAAGGAAGTTTTGTGATAGTATTTTTTTGGCTAAGGATGCTTTGTATGTTATGCATGATGTGTTTAATGTCTTGATGAACAAGTAGTCATTAAATGAGGCTAAGCTTGTGAAATTATGAGTTTGAATGCATATATTCGGCCATTAAACATGTGCTTAATTGTTGATGAATGGTTGTAAAGAAAATACATATAGGTCAAATATAGCCTTGGATAAGAAGATTTTTATGTATTGAATTTGTAACATGGTTATGCTGATTGTGAACATGTGATAAAGAATTATTCAAATGGTTGTTTAAATAATATTCGGTTTATTAGTATATGCATAATTAGTTAAAGTGTAAACTTTGCATGTGTATTAAAGGTTTTTATGTGATATTCAGCCTTGGGAAATCTAAGCTTATAAAGGTTTGAATGTTAATTGGGTTGTCTCTTTAATGGCCGAATGTGCTAAAAGCTAATGCATGATTTAGTTTAATCGATGTAATGATACAAATTATAATATAATCGAATGTGGTTTTACACAATAGTGATGTGATAAGTTTAAATTTGGTTCATTAGCTCAAGAACTCAAGGAAACAAAGTCGGATCGTGGAAAAAGGGAAATTGGTCGAATAGTCGGAATTGACGTACATTAGCAATCGAGGTAAGTTTTAAGTATTAATGCCTATAATGTGATTGAGTATGATATGTTAAGCACATATTAAAAGAATCATAACTCTATTGTAAATCTTTATGCATATAGCCTAATGGTTATTATGAAGTATAGGTAAGTTATTGATATGATATGTTGCCAAATGGATATGATATTATGAAGTGCTGAAAGGATATGTTAGAAGAGTAAAATTGTGATAAACCTGCTCAGGACAGCAGCAGTAACATGAATTCAGAAAATCACCATAAATTCATGGATTTGAATTAGAGGCTGAATGAGACATGAAATTAAAGCTTAATGAGTCTAGTTTCTTATAAAAGAAACCGTGTAAACAAAGGAATTTCTGATAATGAGGAATTTGATTCGTAGTGAAGAGTGGTCAGATTAGTCAAACAGTGAAACAGGGGAAAACTTAAGAAAAATCTGGTGTTGATTGGCCCAACCTAAAATTCTGGAAATTTCATGGACGGAAGATATACGAGTCTATATTCAGGAAAAATTAACGGCAAGTGATTTGGAGTTTTGTAGCTCCATTTATAAACAATTTAGTGACCATTGCTCAGGAAAAACAGCTCGTAGTGAATATGTGATGTTGTTGTAAACATGGATAAAACTTGTTTTAGTTACTCATAAGCTATTGATTAAACCCATACTTGAATTCTAAATCGTGATATTGTAAGCTTATGATAATTCGAATATGAAATGATAGTATGGCGTAAAATTGAATTATTCATTGGAAAGTGATGGATGTAGATTCGGTCAAGCCCAAGTCTGTACATGATAGTATATGTGGTATGTGAAGTCTAATTGAATAAATGTGAAAGTGTATATGTGTGAATAGGGCCGAATGGCCAATGTGATGAAAGTGAACATGTATATGTGTGATAAGGCCGAATGGCCAATGTGATGAAAGTGAACATGTATATGTGTGATAAGGCCGAATGGCCAATGTGATGAAAGTGAACGTGTGTATGTGTGATAAGGCCGAATGGCCAATGTGATGAAAGTGAACATGTATATGTGTGATAAGGCCGAATGGCCAATGTGATGAAAGTGAACGTGTGTATGTGTGATAAGGCCGAATGGCCAATGTGATGAAAGTGAACATGTATATGTGTGATAAGGCCGAATGGCCAATGTGATGAAAGTGAACGTGTGTATGTGTGATAAGGCCGAATGGCCAATGTGATGAAAGTGAACATGTATATGTGTGATAAAGCCGAATGGCCAATGTGATGAAAGTGAACATGTATATGTGTGATAAGGCCGAATGGCCAATGTGATGAATGTGAACATGTGTATGTGTGATAAGGCCGAGTGGCCAATGTGATGAATGTGAGCATGTGTATGTGAGATAAGGCCTAATGGCCGATGTGATGAATGTGAAAGTGTATAAATGTGATAAGTCCCGAAGGGCATTTGTGTCAGTACTATATCCGGGTTAAAACCCCGCAGGCTTTATGCGAGAATATTATCACTGATTAATGTTCGTAAGCTTCGTGCTCGTATTATATCCGGGCTCTAAAGACCCGATGACTGCGTGTGGGAATTTTGTCCGGGTAAGACTCGATAACTTCGTGTGGAGATTATGTCCGGGTAAGACTTCGTAATAAGAGTTGCTTATAAATATATTCAATGCGAAAGGTTAAACAGGTATGTACTCCAAGTCTATATGTGAGCTTGATTGCACTAAATCATAAGGTAGTTATGTGATGCATGTGAGAGCAATCTATGAGACTACTCTTATGAGTATGTGATATCGGATCAGTGTGAGAGGTGATGGGAAATCATACGATATATCTATGTCACATGAGCTCACTTTTACGTGAAAGTTTATCTGCCTATTGTATATGATGAGACGTGCGTATTCGGAAAAGGGATGGTATGCCCGAAGGAAGAGTGAAATAAAAATACGAACAACTATGTTATAATTTGATTGTTATCTATTGCCACTGCTTAAAACTTACTAAGCATTGTAATGCTTACTCCGTTTACTCTGTTTCCTCTGTTTTATAGATCTCATTGCGAAGCTACAGGCTCGGGATCGTCAGCAACTAGTCACACTATCACTATCCACGGTTTGGTACTGCTATGTTTTGGATTGTCTTATGGCATGTATAAAATAGACTAGTGGCGGAAGAATATTTTGGTTAATGTATATAGCCATGCGAAAATGGCTTACATATGTTTGAGCATAATGTTATAATCATTTGGTATGGAATGGTTAATCACTATCATAATTTGTGCTATTCATGCTAAAGGGGCTAGTTGAATCATAGAAACTATTAAATAGGTAAAGTCTACCTTAAAGGCAGATGTTGGCAGCAGCAGTGATGTAGATTGGAAAATCACTAAAAATAGTATGATTGGAATTAAATAATGAATAAATTATGTAAACGAACCTTGATGAATCTATTTTCATAGGGAAGTAACGAAACGATCATATGGACAGTATGTTAAGAGTTATTGAGGTTCTCGTGGGACAGGGCCAGAACGGTTTCTGGATTCCCTGTTCCGACTTTGGAGATTTATTATAAATTAACCAGAGATAATTAGGAGTCATGCTATATATGTACAGATTCCTCTCTGAGTATAGTTTCTATAGAAACAAACGACATCAGTATTGAAGCTCTGTGCAGGGAGATATCCAATTCGTAATGCGCAAGGGTCAGTGTAGTCGATCCCTGTAACATGGGAGACTTTGACTAATAAACTGTACTAATTGGCCCAACCAAAAATTCTAGAAACAAATATGTAGATGGGCATATGAGTCTAGTTTCAGGGAAAAATCACGAAACTGATTTTCGAGTTGTGAAACTCAAGATATGATTTTTAAAGCGACTATTACGCAGATTGGCAGTGTCTGGAAAATTTAAAAAAAAAAAGTCTGTTAACACCTCGTGTTCGACTCCGGTGACGGTCTCGGGTTCGGGGTGTTACACAAACCTCCAAACAACCAAAACTTAATCCATGGAATGAATAGAACTTGAACTAATCACCTTATTTATGTATAAATTTTTAAGAATTTCAAAGTACTTACCTCTTCCTAAACATCAACCCAGCCGAACATGAAACAAGAGAATTCTTTTCTTCTTCCTCCCTCAAGTCACGGCAATGGAGGAGCAAGGATGAAACAACTTTGGTTTCTCCTCCCACTCACCTCATGTTTTATTATTCTTAATTCATTATTTTATTTTGTAAACTAAAATGTTAATAGAAAAATACATATTATCAATAATAGCCCATACCATGGCCGGCCACTACTTATCATAAATGGAAATTTGACATGCAAACCCATCATTTTTACAACATGCATTAATAGATCCTTATAGATTAACCTATCACATTTCAAAAGTGTCACACATAAGTCCTATTAACTAAATTCACATGCAATCGACTAAATCGAAGCTTAAAACTTTCACACATTCATATTCACATATTTTAGACAATAAATATCATATTCAAATACTTCGGTGACTCGGTTTAGCGGTCTCGAAACCACTTTTCGACTAGGGTCAATTTAGGGCTGTCATAAAACTTAACAAACCACAAACCATGATCTATCATGTCAAATCATTAAGAATAAATCAAGAACAAAACTAGATGCAGAAGCATACTTGAATTCATCTATTTCTTGAAATCTACGAATATTGTAGTTTTGATCTTCCAAATTAGCACATAAGTAATCTAGAGAAGTGACTCTCTCTTTTCTAAAGATGGGATATTAGAGAAGTTATTCTATGTGTAATTTGGGGATCATAACCCTAATATATAACTTTTATATTTTAACCCTAATTTCTAATCAATCTATCATTAATTAGAAATTACTTACTAGAGTATCTACACATATTTGACCCATACTTTATTTAATAATTAAAGGCCGATAAACCTTAACCAAATTAGATCACTTTTAATTTGGGCTAACATTTTATAATAGTAAATAATAACATGTAATTACCCTTATTATATAACCTTTTAAGCTCAAAACTTTACTATCATATCCAAAAAGATATCCTAAACAATCTCGTCCATTAATTATGTTAACATAGAACAAAGGTGACTTTCATTACATATATCGTAACTAAATCCATTCCCGATCACGTATATTAACACAAACAGATGACATAGATAAAGTATGGATGTGTATCATGGAAATAACATGCAATATGATCTAAACATGTCTGTTTCCAACCGGTCCTCCTTAAACCTTAGTGAGATTAAACCTTACCAAAATCAGATTTTGAATAAACCAAGTAAACTTTATTTTTGCAGAAAATAAACTTAATATTCGTAAACTGAAATAACTGAAAATATGTCTATAACATAAAAGCATTAAAAAGTACAAACTCCCACTAAAACCAAATATCTTCAAATGACATTACACCCATATGAGCAGTGTGCTCATGAAAAACCTTGGGAGGTAGTCTCCTAGTAAGCCGATTCGCAATCATGTAGTTTGTTTCAATATGCTTTATAGGCATCTAACCACTCTGATCTTTTACTTTAACAATTAGGAAATTAAATTCTACGTGCTTTGACTTTGATGTGCTCCTGTTGTTATTGGAATAAAAGACTATCAATTATTGTCACAATTTGCACCCTAGTGACAAAATTTTGCATCAATATTCCATCAAAATCGAAGTCTGTATACTTGATGATAACTAACTTATCAGGCCTCCGATATGTGAGCATGTAATATTTTTTTCTCTAAAGATATCTCATAATCCTCTTGGATGTTATCCAATGGTCCAAACGAAGGTTGCTTAAATATCTTTCTAACATCCCAACAATGTACACAATATTTGAATGTATACAAACCTAACATACATTAGACTCCCCAGTCTTGAAACATAAGGAATCTTAGGCATTTCCTTAATCTCAAAATCATTCTTGGGGTATTAATCGAGACTTAACTTGTTATTGACAAGCAGTATGTCATTGACATATAAAACCAAATACAGAACCTTACTCCACTGAACTTGTGGTATATACAATTATCTACCAAATTCATTTCTAAACCAAATGAGATAATCATTTGGTAAAATTTATAATACTATTGATAAGAAGTCTTCTTAAGCCCATAAATAAAGTTAGTTACTTTGTAAATCATTAACTTTGCATCATCAGACACAAATTTTTCTAGTTACACCATATAAATGTATGGTCAATGTTACCATTAAGAAATGATTAACTTAACATTCATCTAATGCAGTTTAAGGTTAAAATATTCTACTAAATTCATTATAACCCTTTTTCTAATGGACCTTTTTACTGACATTCGTTCTTGAGGTTGTTGAGTTTATTCTTCTAGAATAATTGCCTCATCTTGAATATGGATTTGTTCAATATTGTCTTACTAAGGTTTTGGATTCACTTCTTGATCAATGATAGGTATGATGACCTGAACATCATCAAAAGTGATAGTAGGAATTGAGTGAGAATCCAATTCCTCCTCAAAAGCAATGTCTTTAACCTTTTTTCTCCCTCTAAACTCAACATCCTTGAAAACAAGTTGCAATTCTTGTCTCAAAAATATTCCTAATTGTGTGATCATAAAACTCATAGCCCCTAGATCACTCAGAATAACCAATAAAGTAGTTTTTTACTATTTTGGAGTCAAATTTCTTTTCATGTGGCCTATAAGGCCTTGCTTCAGCTGGGCATCCCCAAATGTGAAAGTGCTTTAGACTAGGCTTTCAAACTATCCAAAGCTCATAAGGTGTTTTTATAACAGCTTTAGTAGGTATTCTATTCAGAATGTAAGTTGATGTTTTCAGAAGCACTGGCCAAATGAGTACTTTCAGACTTATCATGTTTCAACCTTTCTTTCTTTTACACACAATAAGAAATGAGCTCATTTAGAGTTCATTTATCCTATTGTCAGATGTTACTAATTTTAAATTGGTTAAACTGTGTAGGAAGCAATACCAAAACCATAAGAATAAGCAATTCCTCAGAAAGCTCAATCTCAAGTGCTTTAAGTCTTGAGGCAACATGAAACATCTTCATAATGTACTCCCTCATGTTTCTTTGACCCTTATACTTTATAGATATCAAAGAAGTCAGAAGTGATGTCATCACACCCTAATCATTTTTAGCCAAATGTTTCTCAGTTTTTAATTTCTAATCAGAGTGTTCACCATAAATTAGAGTATGAAATAATCATAATTTACTAATTTACATAGAGTTTGCCAAAGTTGCTGGGAAGTGAAAAAGTTTTCAAATTGTGCAAGGTACGAACCCTAACATTTAATGAACTGCTACCTGCAAACTTTTAATAAGTTACGATACATAAAATAAGAAAGACCCTACAATATAAGTTCACAGAATCTAAACACAAAGGGATCGTTCGCAAGACCTACCCTAATTAAGGAGACTTATTCCGGGAAGATTAGAAACCATGAGTTGTGTAAGTTATGAGCCCTAGAAGTAGTGTTAACAATCTTCCGCATATTTACATGTACGCAATAGTTCTCCTTTTTTTTACATGCTACTACGACATGTGAACCCCTTTACCTGCGAAAGCTAAGTATTGTGAGTTAAAATCTTATTAAAATCTTAGAGCTCGCATGTTCCTTATTTTATTCACATGGTATGATGGTGTGCTGGAGGTTTGTTAGAATTAAAATAGACAGTCACTCCAGTGGCTAATGTAACATTTCGGGTTCGAGTCGGACCGTTTGGGCTAGATTTGGTGTGCTACAAAAAGTATAAGGACTTAGACCATATTTCAACTGGTATAATATAAACAATAATTAATATATAATTATAGTAGTAAAAGATATAGTATTACATGATATTATAATTTTTAATCATTGATGCATATATAAATTATAAATATTTTATATACTATATGGTATGATATAACGTTATATAATATAGTAGGAAGGCTAACTTTCACATGTATGAAAAGTATAGGGCCTTAGAGCATATTTCAACCAGAATAATAATAATAAACAATAATATATGGTAATAATTAAAATGTTATTTATTGGAAGTATGGAAAATAACAAGCTTCCAACGTTGGAATTTGTTGTCGTAGGAATCATCTTGGGTCTAATACTGGCATTGGTAAGCCTATTAAAAAAGTTTTTTGACGACTGGAGGAGGATTCGAGGAAGAAAAATCTGACTATGGCTATACATGGTAAGAAAATTCAGGATTTAGAAGTGGCTAAGATCTCCTACAAAACTACACTAATAGGAACAAATCAGGGTTCAAATCAAACTGATAAAATGGAAGAGGATTTTGAGCTCCAAGATAGGGATATGGTTACAAAAATGGTGGATGGAATGCCATCGATCACTTTTTTGGATCGGATTGAAAAGTTTATAGAGCAGAAAATGGAAAAGACTTTGATCATAAAGTTGTTGGGTCGTAAAATTGGCTTCAATGCATTGCTCCATCGGGTTACTTTGATGCAGAAACCTAAAAGTTCATTTCAACTTATGGATCTAGAAAATGATTTCTATTTTGTAACAACCCATTTTCAGTTAAATCAGAATAGTAGTTCCTGGACCACAAATCCAAGTCAGAAAGAAAATTTATTTTAATATAATTGCATGATCCGCATTATGATAGGAATATTATATGAAAATTCTGATAAGAAATTTTATCGATTATGTGTTTAATTATGGAAAGGACCAAATTGCATAGAATGCAGAAGTTGAGTTCTAGTAGCTAAAAGGACCAATTAGCTATGGAATTAAAAATAAGAGGTCCTTATATGGTAATTAGACCATTAAAGAAAAGTTAGTAGATATTTTTGGTGATTCATCTATGGAAAAATTAGAACATGCTAGGGACTAAATTGGAAATCAAAATAATTAAAAGATGATAAATTAATAAATAAAAAATATCATCATATTATTATCATTTTCATCCCTAAATTTTATGGAAACCTTAGGAGAGAGGAAGAAAACTAATCGAGCTTAATTAGGAAAACATTCTTGTTCCGTTTTTAGTAATTTTTATATTTTTGAGATCAGGATAGTTTAATCTATCTATTTTGGGGATTAATTTAAAATTTTATCAAAGTATCAAAGTTTTTCCATGGATGAATATGCTGAAATCTTGAAATTTATGGTAGAAAATGAAAGGTTGTTGATAGATAAACAACTTTTACAAAGTGAATTTTGATGAAATTATGATTTAGGGATTAAATTGTAAAGATGTAAAAGTTATGGAAAATTATGAATTTTGTGAAATACATGTGCTGTAAATATTATAAGAAAATTTTGGTTAGGCTTGGAATAAGGATTAAATTGCATGAATTTAATTTTCTGAGCCTAGGGACGGAGTTGTCATTTATGAAAAGTATAGAGGCAAAATGGTAATTTTGCCTAGGATGTAAATTGAATCCAATTGAATATGAAATGTGAGAAATTGATGATTAAATTCATTTATATAGATCTGGATTCGTAGATTTTTATACATAAATGAGTGTCGAGGTAAGTTTATGTCACTTAATTATACATGTTAATATATTTCAATTGAATGTTGTATTTGGATTGAGTATGATATGTATTTATGTGAATTATATGAATGTTATAAATACATGAAATGTTCACATGCTCGGAAATGTTCATAAGATGTTAGGTTCCGTTTGAATGAAATTCGATGGATATATGTGATTTCCCATATTAAATGTGGTCCTGCATATGTTATGGACAGAATATAGCTCGGATGACAATCTTGAATAGCCCTCTCGAGCATCTTGTTATATAGTTCCTACGAGCATCCTGATCGATAGTGATTCTACATGTGTTGCACACTACCGCAGCTCTGTGTGAGCATCCTGTTACATGACTCAATCGGTTGTGATCCAGCATATAATGTGGACACAAACGTAGCTCTACGTGAGCATCCTGATATAAGCTCTTATGGGCTTCCTTATGTGGCTCGCTTGAACTTTCTGTTACCTTATCCAGTGCTCCCTGATATTAACTCTTTGGAGTTATCTGTTAAGCTCTATCAACTCTTTGATTAAAACTCTTATGAGTTTACTGATTAGCCCGGAAAAGTGTCTTGTTATATGGCTCATCTGAGCATTCTAATATGTGGCTCGAGAGTGTGCTTCCTAATTAAGTGCCCTAATGGGTACCCTTGATTATGAGTTGATGGTTTATAGTTTTGTACACCTTGTGTGTACTACCTGAGTATCCATCGAAATTTCAATAGTTCAACGGATAAATTTCTAAAATGAGAAACTATGAGATTAAATGAATTATATCTTTAATGTTCCTAAAATACCTGAAAGTTTGTAACATGATGAGCTCATCTATGCTTACTTGATGTATATGTGAATTATGTGACTAACTTGCTTATTTGAGTGTATGTGATTAGGTAAATTTGTTAATTTTTTTGGAAACATGATATTGTTATGCTTATTTAAAAGAGTATAATTGGTAAATTTAATTCCTGTTATACGAACTTACTAAGCATAAAATGGTTACTAGGTTTTATTTTCTCTATCTTATAGTGCTCAGAAGCTTGAAAAGGTTGGAGATCGGTCAGAGTTTCATCACTATCCACTAACTTATTTTGGAATAAAAAAGTAATCTTATTTTGATATAATGGCATGTATAGGTTAACTTGGCCAATTTTGGCATGTAAATAGTTGTTATTAACTTAGCCATTGGAATGGCTAATAATGATTTGTTTTGGTATATTATTATAAGGTTATATATCATTTTAAACCTATATGTATGTGGTATGCCATGTTTAGATTAAATTAAGGTAAACTATACACCTAAACATAAAGGTAAGTTTGGTTATATGAAATTAGATGATGTTATATCATACATGTTAATAATGTTTGCTTGGAATTGTTTGATATATGTGTGTAAGTGTTTTGGTAGGTTGATGGTAAAGTCTCGGTGAGAAATAAGGTTAGGGAATGGCCTTATTTTGTCCACACGGGCGTGTGTCTTAACTGTGTGTAACACACGGCTAGGCACATGGGCATGTGGTTTGACCGTGTGTCCCCTGCATCTTAAATTTGAGAAACAGAATGCTCAAAATTGGGCACACAGGCAGAGATAAGGGCCTGTGTCTCAACCGTGTGTGATACACGGCCTAGAACACGAGAGTGTGTCTTGGCCGTGTGAACACTACATTTAATTTTTGAAAATTAAATTAACCACACGGCCTAGCACACGGGCGTGTGGCACAAGTCAGAGAGTTCCATCGGGTCAGACATGGCCTACAGCACGGATGTGTCCTATGGTCACACGAGCATGTGCCTTGACCACACGGGCGTGTGTACCCTACATATAAGAAAAATTTTTAAATTGCGCAAAAAATTCTCAAAGATCCCGATTTAGTCCCAACTTCATTCTAATGTTTAAATTGGGCCTCGAGGGTCCATTCAAGGGACAATATGATTAGTTTCAGATATGAATAGTAATTGAAATGAATTACATAAAATTATTCTGTAAACTCTAGTAATGCTCCCGTAACCCTATTTCAGCGACAGATATGGGTTAGAGGTGTTACATATTTAGTTCAATTTAATGATGAGAATGATTATCATAAAGTGATGATTAGAGGGACTTGGGTAATTTTTGGACAATACCTGAGTATGAGTCCATGGACATCCGATTTTTCAACTATTAATACTCGAATTGATGCTCAAGTAGTTTGGATTTGACTCCCATGGTTACCTAAGGATATTATTCTAATTTCTTGATTCAAGCTATTAGGCAGACGATTGGGATAGTGGTGAAAATCGATGTCAATATTGACTTTGCGAGGAAGGGAAAATTTACTTGTTTGGTCGTTTGTATAGATCTAAGTAAACCCATTGTATCCAAGTTGAAGATTAATGATCATATCTAGCATGTGGAGTATGAGTTACTGTCGAATATATGCTTCCAATGTGGTTGTTATGGCCATAGTTAGAAAGGTTGTGTGAGCATGAAGAAAAAGACGTCTGAGGACAAGGAGGTTAATTTCGATAATACTATAGTTGAAAAAAACTTACAGGAATGGGCGGAGGAGAAGGCTTTTGGGACATGGATGGTGGTTGAAAAGAGGCAATGAGGAAGAGGTCGAAACAGTAGTTAGGTCAGGAGGGTTAAGATTTACGCCTTTAGATGTGCTTAAGGGAGATGATTCTAGCGTGATTGATGGTTAGAAGGAGGGAATCGACATGGAGATTTAAAAGCCATTAATGAATATTTAAAAATCTCTACTAAGAAAGGAAATGAGGCAATCAAAAGGTTCGTTGGAGAGAAGAAATCTGCGTTAACTATTAAGCGTAAAGAAGTTGTCTTTGGTAATGGGCCTAGGGTTGGGATAAAGGTGTTGAAACCCATCAATTGTCTTGTTGGGGCATCAGTTGGGCTGGGTTTAAGTAGTTTTGATGATTGCTCAATTTTGGGCCATAGTGTCAATAACAGTGAGATGTTAGTATCGAGGTTTACACTTATTAAGGTTTCGGCCTATTGAACAACACCAAACACTAGGCGGTCAACTCATTTGGCAAGAAAAATTTTGGTCTGTTAGAGGGTATAGAGTAGTCGAGTTCTTTAATGGGGAAGGAGAATGAAGTTTTTCGTTTTGGTAATGATAGTGGCGGTCTTGGTCTTCAAGACCAACAAGTGGAATCACTTGCCGAAGGCAATGCATAGCAGCGGAAACCACCTGATGAATTAGCGATTGACCCACAGTAGAACATGGTTGTTTTGGCAACAACAATGCAAGGTATAGCTGACAAATTGGACCATGGCCCTGTGATCGCTGTTATGGAAGTTGATGTGTCAGGACAGGAGGTGCAGTTTAGCAAAATGGGTTCCAATCACGTACAGGCCAGCTGTTAAATTGCTTGTTGATAGGGTTTGCTTCCTACCACTATTTCCTTAATTTATGGATACAAAAATTACTTTTTGGAACTGCCAGGGTGCGGTTCACCCTCGTTTCTACAATTTTGTCTCTAAGTATCAAAAATATTTCAAGCCATATGTTCTTTTTTGTTTTTTTGAAACACATATAAGTGGTGATCATGCTGATAATATTATTGCATGTATTGGAATGGATAGATCCTTTTGGATGGAAGCAAATGGGTTTGCTGGGGGGATTTGGATTCTTTGGAATTATTTTGTTATGACTGATATTCTGGGTATTCATTCATAGTTGGAACACATGTAGACTTTGGACGTGCAAAATTTGTCTAATTTCTTATGTTCAGCAGTTTATGCTAGCCCTCATCCAAGTACAATACAGGAGCTTTGGGATGTGTTGAATGTAATGTAAGAATATACTACAGAGCCATGGTTAATTGTTGGAGAATTTAACTCAGTTTTGGAGGAGTCTAAAAGGATTGGTGGGGCTTCAATTTTTTGGGTTAGGTGTAAATGGTTCCAATAGTTCCTCTTTAACAACGGGTTACGTGATTTAGGTTTTAATGGTCAAAAATTTACTTGGAACAGAGGAAACTTATCATAAAGGCTAGATAGAGCAATTTGTAACTCCAAGTGGGATTCATTTGTGCCTAATTGCTTAGTCTAGAATCTTCATCATTTGAAATCCAATCATAGACCGGTTTTGGTTTCATTTAGATGTGAAGGATAATTGGCGTCCTAATAAGGATGTGAGTGAGAATTTAAAGCGTTTTCAGGATGTGGTTCCCGATTGAAACCAACGTGTGTATAGTAATATCTTTGTGCACAAGCAGAGATTAGTTTTGAAATTGGCTTGAGTTTAGAGAATTTTAGAAGTACAAGCTTCGAGAAAACTTCGTGATCGTGAATTAGAGCTTCAACAGGAAATTGAGGAGGTCTTGAAACATGAAAAAATTTTATGATTTCAAAAATCTAGGGCAAAATGGCTTTCTTATAGTGATAGTAATACAAGTTATTTCCATAATCACACAATGGCTGGGAGGAAGTGTAATAGGATTAAGGGCCTTAAAATTTGAGATGACTGGTGTTTTGATGACAATATGTTGGAATCTCATGTGACAAAATTTTTTAGGGGTTTATACTCGATGGACTATCAAGCCAATGGTTTGCTCTCTTGCCATGGTAAGTCTTTTGTGATTCCAAATCTTGATAAAGATAGTTTGCTATTATCAGCTTCCAACAAGGAGATACGTAGAGTTGTTTTCAGTATGGCTCCATTGAAAGCACCCAGGTTGATGGATTCTAGGCTAAATTTTATTTGTTTAATTGGGATAGTATTGGTGATTCTATTTGTTCGCTCATTTGGCAAATCTTATGAGGAGACCATTAGATCCTAATATGAATAGAGCTTTGATTCTGTTTGTAGCACCCTAAATAATTTATTTATGCTTCTGTGATAATCTAACACAAATATATGTTTGCTTCAATGGTTAAGTGTTTTGGGTGTTTGTATAAGGTCTTGGGTTCAAGTATCACCTTTTCTAAATTTTGTTATTTTTTTGGAATCAAGTCCTTATCAGTGGGCTTATATTAATTACCTAAAAATTCATATCAGAATGAGCTTGGTGGTTTGAGTGGTAAGGGGGTTGATGTGTTGGAGGTCTTTTGTTCGAATCCCTGCGCAAGCGTAGGTATTATTTTTTGCTTGGTTTTGTGCTAGAGTTTTGGTGGAATTAAAATGCTAAAGTGGTTGGGATTAAGGTGTTAGTGGCAAGTTGGGGATATCAAAGATTAAATTTTATTTTTTGTTATTTTTCCTAATTCCCTCTATTTTGACGTTCATCTTCTTCCAAGAAAAAACAAAATCCCCATTTTTTCCCTTTTCGTTTTCTTTTCTCACTGTCAAAAATTAAACTATTTTCTCTGTTCTTGTTTTCATCACTAATCCTTACTATTGGGCATTTCGAATCCTTGCTTTTCGTGTAATCTCTAAGTGGGTTTCCATTTGCATTCATTTTATCGTTATTTTCTAAAGGTTGAAACGTTGCTCTATCTTGTGGTATAGGAGAAGGAGTTGAACTGTGAAGTTCGCTTAGTTCGCTAGAACGGGGTTAGCGGTGTTTTAGTTATTGGTAAATCGAGTTTTGTCGGATTGTTGATGACAAATTTGAAAATTCAGTCGCTTAATTGGTGTTTTGGTACGCTGTTTTTAGGTTTTGGAAGGCTCAAGAGTGGTTTTGCATTAAACTGATACTAGGTGTGTTCCCAAAATGCAAAAAAATGAGTTTCAGCAAAAGCTAAAAAATTGTTCTATCGACACCACATGGGCTTGTGGTCATCCATATGGACGGCCGTATGCGAGACATTGCCGTGTGGTCGATTAAGGCATGGCCGTGTGCAGCACATGGCCATGTGGTCACATGAGTATGGCCGTGTAGGCCACACGAGCTAGGCTAAGTTGGACATATGGACCACACAGGTAAGGCCAAATCTAGGCGTGTGGGCCCATACGGGCAAACCACACGGGCATGTGGGCCCTTTTTCTGAAATTTTCCCTAGGGTCGCACGAGTCGCTCTGATCCACTATGGGCCTACTGTAGGATCAGTAAGGGCTAACAAACCCTAGTTTGTATGCTATGATATTCTAATAGACTGATTTGAGTAGTATATTAAATGTATGCCTATCTGTTCTGTTATCTGTATATAAGCATGCTCATCATGTTTATTCTGTTATACTGTATTTGATAATTCTGTATCTTTGACTGGGGTAGGATTTGTATACATATGGAGGAAGTGTTCTGTACTGCCTATATCACCTATATTCTGGCAGCTTGGCTTCATATTATCTGATATGTGTCTTAACGGCACGATGTGGTGTGTAGGGATGGGTGGGTGTTTTTAACCCCACATGGTGTGATGGGATGGTCGGAGTTGGTGTGCAAAGGATGGGGGTAGGACTTTGGCATATTTGCTATCTATTATCTAAATCTGAATCTGAATCTAAAACTAAGTTTGTATCTGTTTCTGATTGTGTATATGCTATTGTATGTTTGCATGCTTAATTCTATTGGGTTACAAACTGAGTTTACATAAAATCACATCTATTGTCTATTTTGTCAGGTAATCCACAAGCTTAGGTGGATCAGTGTGACAGAGACTCGCGGTGACCACTCGTTCGTAAACTATTTAAAGTCATTAATTTATGGTTTAATTATTATTTTGGTTTTATTCTGAGAGTTTGTAATTTTTGGGACTCTCCGGACTTTATGATTTTTAACTGTTGATTTTTGGTTTGTTATTTTTTTTTCTACATGCTTGATAAAATTATTTCATGAAGCTAACGGTTTTTACGCAAAAAATGGTTTTTCTGAAAAAGCAAACTGAATTTCTGAAAAAGAACGATTTTTGAAAGCTTCCATTTTAAAATCACGTTTAAAGGCAAAATAATTAATTCAACAACGTTTTGACATTGGATACAAGCAAATAGGAGTTGGAAAGAAACATAAGTGGTTTTATAATTTGAAACTCACTCTCAGACCCATTCTTTGGGACACCTCTAAATTCAGCCATAGCGTCTAGGCCGGGTTTGGGGTGTTACACTGTTGTTGCCTAAGGTTCAGGGATTGGAGAGTGTTACTTAGTTTATTCCTATCAGCTTATGTGCAGTATTGTACAAGATTGTTATGAAAATAATCGTTAATAGGCTGAGGCCTTTGATGGATAAACATACTAGACAAAATAAAGCAAGTTTTGTTGTTGGAAGGAGTATATCTGTAACACCTCTTACCCGTGTACGACGCCGGAACAGGGTACGAGCCATTACCAGACTTAAACGTACACAAACATGCAAAACTGGACCAAAAAATTTCATTCATATTCAAAACTATTCAAACACGTGCGTTTCATTCCTTATTTGGATCTACGAAGCCCAAAACATGCATTAAAAGCGGTTTGGGACTAAACTGAGAACTTCGAAAAGTTTTGGAAAATCTTAGAAAACTTTTCCATGAAACAGGGTCACACGCCCGTGTCCATAGGCCGTATAACTCTATGTTTATGACGTCATCAAATAAAATGAACCACACAGCCAAGCCACACACCCGTGTGCTAGGCCGTGTGACGAATTAAATTCTCATTAATTAAGTACAGACTTCACACGCCCTGGGCACATGCCCAAGTCTCCTGGCCATGTGCTGTGCTTCACATGGCTGGGACACACGGCCGTGTCTCTGCCCGTGTGACCAGCATTTAGGCTATTTTCCAAGCCTTTAGTTACCCTTAATCCCTTACATACTTAAACACATCTCAAAAACATAACATAGCATCAATTTAAGGATTAATCATTCTTTATTAAGACTCAATTATAGCATTTGCATGCCATCATACAAGTGTTTTACCTACTCGTGTTATACCAAGGTGAACATACCAATTCATATTTAAAGTATTGTTGAATATTTACCACATCATACTTTTACTCCATGACTATGACCATTTCGATTGGTCATAAAGCATTCATCATGCACATATGTCTTAACACTAACCATTCATGGAAAACAAGCATGATCACTTCATCACATCACAAGGCCTTAGAACATAGCATGGATAGATAGGCTTACAAACCTTAATTAATATGAGTCACATCTCATGGCCATATACGAATAAATCAATATAAGTCATTACATGTCACAACTCAATGAGTTCAGATTACATAGATCATGAACTCAGACCACAACTCAATAAATTCAGATCACATAATTCCTAGTGACATGTCACTTGTATCCTAAACTATTCCTAAGGTTCAAACGGGATTTCTTCGATACCACATTTCTGTTGAGCTTGTTCGTAATGTCAATTTCAATACTCATAACACCAATTACATACTCATGGAATAATCAAACACACTCATAATGGTAATAAAGCATTCAAATTCACTTGATATCAAAGCAATAGAAATATGACATAACATCTCATATGAACTTACCATACATACAATATTAAAGCATTTAAAGTATGGCACATGTTGCAATATTTGCAAATGAGCTTACTTGAAGTGTCGATATCACTATCCATAATGCTAATTGCCCATTCATGGAATAATAAGGCATAACTCAAATAGCAAATAAGTTTTTAAAAATTCACATAACATATATCACATATTTCATATATCACTTGTCATGCATCATCATTTTCTTGCATTTCATGTAATATTCTTCCATGTCATATTTCCACATCATATACACCATCCCACGAACTTTTCCAATATATTCAATCATACAATTTACGGAATAATAATAAGGAATTATAAGTCAAACATAACATTGCATTATTATTATAACACGAACTTACCTTGAATCCAAGAACGGCTCATAATTACACTTTAGTCCTTAGGCTCATAAAATGAAATGTTTACATTTTCTTTGTTACCCAAGCCTAGCTGAACCATTTTTACACTTATAATAGTCCACATTTCTCTTTTATTTCACAAATCTAGTACCCATTTTACAACTTTTACAATTTGGTCTTTTTTAAGCATTTTCATGCAAAATCACTTAGTAAAAAATGTTAAACACACATCAATCTTTCATATTCTTCCATTAAACATCAAGATACTAACATATCATGCATGGGTCAATTTTTAAAATAAACCCTACTTCAAAATATGGCTAGAAATGACTAGATCATGTTACAAAGACTTCAAAAATGCAAAGAACATCAAAAACGGGGTTTAAATGCACTTACTATTAAGCTTGGAAGTGAAAAAACCCTAGCCATGGTGTACCATGACATATTCGGCCATGCTTGGAGAAGATGGACAAGTTTTTGGCTTGATTTTCACTTTTTAATCTTTTAATTATCAAATGAAAAAAATGCCCTTTTAGTTATTCTTTCAAATTTTACCTATCCAAGCCCATTTTTGTCCAAATTTTTAGAATTTGGTCAAATTAATATTTAAGGACCTTTAATTACTAATCCAATTCAATTTCATGCTAAAAGCTTCTAGAACTAAGTTTTACAACTTATCCAATTTAGCCCCTAAAGTCAAATTGGGTACTTTAGGTATAAAATTTCTTCATGAATTTTTTTTACATAAGCATACAAACATATCATAGATCATCAAACAATCATAAAACAATTATTTCTATTTCAAATTTGTGGTCTCAAAACCACTGTTCCGACTAGGCCCTAATTCGAGATATTGCAATATCAAATAACATTATTACATCTCAAGAGGCCATTCATAATTTTATTAAATATAAATAATTTATGTTTTTTATAAGGCAAATTTGAATTGTATTGCCATCGTATAAAAGTAAAATGAATGATTACATTTGAAATTAAAATATTTATAACTTATAAAATAAAAAATATTTGAATTCTTCAGAGCCCGCTCAAGTTGATCCGATCCCTAATCTTTAAAAATTCAAGCCTAAAAAGGTTTGAACCCAAAAAAATCTAAGCCCGAAATATATCCAAGCTTGAGAAAGCTCGAGTCCGAACTGATCCAAGCCCAAAAAAATTGTGTCCAAAGTAAGCTTGATCAAAATCTGCCCATTTGTCAGCTCTAAAGTCAATATGTTTTATAGTAAATAAAATTAAATTAGCTTCCTTAAAATAATTTCTATATTTTTATTTACGACTTAATTTTTATGCATAATAAGTTTAGGAAAAGAAATTAAAAGGGTTAAATTTCAAAATTATATGTAAATTTTAATTGAACGGAATTATATAGATGAATATATGAATTTGATTCAATTGAATTCAAAAAAAAAATTTGTCTTGACTCAATTATATACATTTAAAAAATAAATAAATTCAATTATTTTTATATTTGGTAAAAATATTGTTTTTGTGTACAATGTCACGTTGGTAACAACTTAAACACTTTATAAAAATTTAATCTTAATTGATGTATTAAATTAAAGTTCACTTCAAAATTTATATATGTTTTTAAATCTATCCTAAATTAATACTACATAAATTATCATTTCATTTTTTATGTAAATCATGTGAAATTGCCTTTTCTACATTTGATGTCCTTAACTTGTCTCGAAATTTATAATGATCTATTTGCAAGTGGTAAAACAAAGGTTGTGGATTTGGAGCTTGATATTAGTTCCCCAAAATCAAATACCAAGATATGTAAACCATTCGTTTGACAAGATGTTGGTGACATCTATAACAATTTCAAATTGTTTCATCTATTGCACATAAGGTGGAATTAGAAAATTTTAGTTGTGTGTCAAATATTTTAAAAAATTAAAATATTTATAAAAATTATATAAAATAAATTGTAATATTAATTTTGGATAAACCAATATATGTATTGAACATTAATGTCATTATAGGTTCTTGTCATATTTGCTCTTTTCTTATACGATGTTTAAAACTATCCATAGCCCCTCCCCAACCCTTAGGATAATGCATTTTACCATACCTGAACCCACGTCCTCTCGTATTGCAAACAATGCCAATGCCAATGCCAATCGAGCTAACTCAATTGGCACCAATATATATAGTTAAATGTAAGACTATTATAAAATTATTAAGATAAAATAAATTTGAGTAACGCATACTTTTTACAATTGCCCATCACGCTTTATCATGTGTTGAAACCATAGAATTATCTTCTTTTTTCAGTGTTGTTAAAAATATTTTTCTCAACATATGTAATCAAACAATCATTCATCTATTGATCTCCAATTTGATTCCTTAAACGATTTTTCACAATTTTCATTATTGAAAATATTCTTTCCACATTTGATGTAGCAACTGGGAAAATCGATGCTAGCTTAACCAAGCTATATATATACCAATAGATAAACAATGTTATTTTTTGTATCAACCATATTCTTAGTAAGATCTTGAATCCCTTTCAAATTTGAGAACTCCTCATTTGATCACATGTAAATAATGTACGTCTCTAGTTGGTTATCGAGTGCAAGAAATTAAAGTGGAGAAAAACTAGACGAATAAATTTTACCAAGATGAATCAACTTCTATTTGTCAAAAGATGCAAAACCCTCATTCAAGCACAAGCAAGATACACATAATAGCAACTATGTATTTACTTCATTGAAACAATTGTTAAGCTCTAGAATTTACGTATCAATAACGATATAAAATAACTCCATACTGTAATGATGCATATGACTTAACTTGTGAGATTTCCTCTATGACTTTCCTTTGGAAACAAAGTCATGATCCATATTAGGAACATCAATATCATTCTTTTGACAAAAGAATGATACTTCTAAAAACAATGAAGTCCATCCATCTTCTTGAAGCTTTTGTAATAGTTTTTCTAAAATACTTACCAGTAAGATTGCATTAACAATATCTTGATCTTTTCTTTGAAGTGCTTCTAAAAATTAATTTGTGCTCCCTAACATATGTCTAATTAATGCAAGGAAAAAGCAAATTCAAACGATTACATCAAACCTAGCGATGCATTAGCTTTTTCCTTTTGATATGTTAATTTTCCATCTATTATAATTTCAAGCAGATCAATTATTGAAGTGAAACAAGATGATTATGGTTAAAAGTGTACCATAGTGTGATCCCTAACAAGCATCGCCTGATCAAATAAGAGTTTTCTATTGATTCAATCCTCGTCCAAAACAAATTTTTGAATTGGACAAAACTTTTTAAACTTTAGAAAATTACAATTCATATAGCATATCATGGCATTCGTAAAAGCTTCTTACACCATTTATAAAGAAGCAATCAAACTTAAAAGAGATGCAATCTGAAGATAATTTTTTGTTATTGAAACCAATGTCAATTGGAGTTAGTGCGAGAAGCAATAAATGTAAAAAGCATATGAATTTTCTCTTAAAATCAAACTTTTCAAACAATTAAACTCTCCTTGCATGTTACTAGCACCATCATAACCTTGTCTCCAAATTCTTAACATGTTTAATCCAAATTTAGCTAAGAATGTATCTATTGTTACTTAAACTGATAGCATGATAGTATCCCTAACTTGGACAATTCCCAAAAATATTGCCAAAACATGTCTCCTTTTATTGACATGTCATAGCACAATTCTCGTTTCTTCTTTATTTGATATACCATACAACTCATCTACCGAGAAAGCAAACAACTCTATTGTAGATATTCAATTACGATATTTTTAGTCTTTATTGCAGCAGCTTGTGCAATGTCTTTTTGAATATTAGGAGAAGTTAAATATTATTTTCGAGAACATTTTCCAAAATAAAATTTTCACTGCATCATTATGATCACCAATTAACTTAAGAAGTTCAAGAAAGTTACCTTGATTGATTGAATCAATGGCTCATCATGTCCTCGAAATGCTAGACCTTATTTTGGAAGGAACCAGGCACAATTAACAAAAGCAATTAATCTTATTCGGTAAATAGTATGAGATTCATATTATTGCTGAAATATTATTTCCTTCAGCAAGCTACTTCGATGTGTTATCTTTGATTCATCAAGTCATCAGAAATTTTACAACTTTTTTTATGAAAACTATTTGGACCTCTAACATGCATGTCTAATCTATCTTTTTTTACTTTAATTGTGACAGCCCTAAAGTGACCCTAGTCTAAAAGCGGTTTCGGGACCGCTAAACCGAGTCACCAAATTATTTGAATATGATATTTATTGTCTAAAATATGTGATTATGAATGTGTGAAAGTTTTAAGCTTCGATTTAGTAAATTGCATGTGAATTTAGTCAATAGGACTTATGTGTGACACTATTGAAATGTGATAGGTTAATCTATAAGGATCTATTAGTGCATGTAATCAAAGGGGTGGACTTGCATGTCAATTTCCCCCATTTAATTACTAGTGGCCGGCCATGACAAAAGGTGATGGGCAAAACATGTCATAAAACATGTTGTGTTAATGGTTTATGTTAGAACTGATAAAATAATAATGGTTAGTAGGATAGTGAAAGAGAAAAAAAAAAGAGATCATCATTCATGCTTCTTCCTAGCCGAATAGAAGAAAGAAAAAGAAAGAAAAAAAAAGAAAAAGAAAGCTCTCATGTTGTCCTTGGCCGGATAGAAGAAAGAAAACGAAGGAAAAAGAGCTTTGAGGAAATCGGCTACGGTGGTTTGCTAGACTAAGGTATGTTTGATGATGTTCCATGAGATGCATGCATGTTTTAGTTGTTAGCTTGAGTTCTACCTAGCCCATGGTCTAAATCTTGCTATGTGATAGAGATGACACTCGGCCATGGATGTATCATTCTTGCTTGGTGTTGATGTTGTGTTGATGAGATATCAAGTTATTTTTTGTAACCCATGATGAAATTTTGATTTTGGATTGAGTAAGGTTTTTTACTATGGTAGTTAATAATGGTGAGTTTTGTTGTTTCATGTTAAAGTTAGGTGAATGATGATGGATGAGTGTTTGAACCATAAAAAGAATTCGGCTACCTTGTTATGAACTAGGGCTGAATGTGAGTTGGTTGTGGTTGAATATTGCATGCTTGGTAGAATGGTGGATGAAAGTGCTGAATGTGGTCTTTAGTTTGGCATGAAGTGATAAATAAAGGTTTAAAAGATAGCTTAAGTTAATTGATACTCACTAATGAGTTCGAATGGAAGCTTTGTTAAGTGGGAAATGAGTGGCCGAGAGAGAGAATTATGGACTATTGCCGAATGTATGTTGGGTTGATAGAGTCTCCAAATTGATTTTTATGTGAGTATGCACGGACAAATATAATCGGCCACATGAGTAAAGAAATGGTTATTTGATATGTGGTAAAAGTTAAGTGTTAAACGAAATGGAAATGAAATCATATTGGAATATGTATACTCGACCACATGAATGAGTACATAGGTTGATGTGTATGTTCGGCCATAGGTAAACATATTGATGGCTTTATCTTGACTTAGAAAACTCGGCTAAGGTGAATATTGGCTAATATGTTGAGTTGATTCATGATTTCATATGTATGTGACTTTAGTGTCTAATGTATATATATGGGCTAAGTACCTTGAGTTCCTCTTTTGATGCTCAAATGATTAAATCAATTTATTTGTTAAATTAAGCTCAAGAGCAAAGGGGAACTAAATCCGATAAAGGGAAGGAAAAAGTGGTCGAATAGCCATCGAAATCGTTCGACAACATCTGAGGTAAGCTTTCGAGCAATGAGACTTAGTTTATGATTTGATTAAGTCATAATGTATGTGCATAAAGATCGTGTTATAAAGCAAACTAAACCATGCTGTTTGTATGTGGCTAGTGAGCCGAAATGGGAATGCTTAATACGTGACTTGTGTTTGAACTCTAATTATGAAAATAAAATTAGATGTGTCATGATTTATTGATATGTCATGAATGTTCGGATGATAACCGGGCTAAGTCCCGAGAGCATTTGAGCTAGTGGTTAATTCCGGGCTAAGTTCCGAAGGCATTCGTGCGAGCTACTATAACCCGGGCTAAGTCCCAAAGGCCTTTGTGCAAGTTACTATATCCGGGCACGTCCCGAAGGCATTTGTGCGAATTACTAAATCCGGGCTAAGTCCCGAAGGCAATTGTGCGAGTTACTCTAACCGGGCTATGTCCCGAAGGCATTTGAGTGAGTAGCTATATCCGGTTAAATTCCGAAGGTACGTGATTTGGGAATGAACGATCTTGCTGTAATAATTTCAATTAATACGCTCATAAAATCTCAACAATAAGGTATGTTTCGTATGTGCATTGGAATAGTTGATTCCTTTTGAATATTATTCGCTCAGTCGATTAATGAGCTTCCGGTCTTTGGCTAAGTTGATCCCTTATGTATGAATATAGGGGTTGGAATGTGAAGTAGGAATGATTTCGAGAATATGTGTATATGAAATTATCCGTTTAGTTATATGAATGCTATACTTTAGTCGTGCTTAAATTTTATGGCTCAAAGCTTACTAAGCATTAAATGCTTACTCCGTTTCTTTGAATCTCTGTTTTATAGATTTTGGTTCGTCAGCTATCGGACTCGGGATTTTTGGAAGTCGAAGTCTCCCACACTATCAAAACCCTTTTGGTACACTTTTGGTTGAACTCTGAAAATGGCATGTATAGGACTACCCGTTTTGTTGTTGGTCATGGACCCTTTGGTTTTGTATAAATTTGGATAGCCATGCGAATATGGCTTATATACACTTTCAGCTTGGTATTATAATCGTCTTGTATGATGTTCATTAAGAGGTATGGAAATGTTTGGGAACGATTAGCCATTGGAATGGTTAATCATGTTCATATTTTGTGCTATACATGCTAAAGGGCTAGTTGAATCATGGAAACTATGTAATAGGTAAAGTCTACCTTAAAAAAAAATAGATGCTGATAGTAGCAGTGATGTGAATGTGAAAAATCACTAAAAATAGTAGGAATGAAATTAAATAGTGAATAAATTATGTAAACGAACCTTGATGAATGTACTTTCATAGGAAATTAACGAAAAGATCATATGAACAGTATATTATGAGATATTTAAGTTTTTGCAAAATAGGGCCAGAACAGTTTCTGGATTCCCTATTCCAAATTTGGAAATTCATTATAAATTAACCAAAGATAATTAGAAGTCATTCCATATATGTACAGATTCCTTTTCGAGTCTAGTTTCTATAGAAATAAATGGCATCAGTATTGAAGCCCTGTACAGGGAGATATCCAAGTTGTAATGCGCAAAGGACAGTGTAGTTGAACCCTGAAACAAGGGAGACTTTAACTAATAAACTGTACTAATTGGCTCGACCAAAAATTCTAGAAAAAAATTTGTAGATGAACATATGAGTTTAGTTTCAGGAAAAATTTACAGAACTGGTTTTCGAGTTTTGGAACTCGAGATATGATTTTTGAGGTGACAGTGACGCAGTTAGCCAGCATGTCTGGAAATTTTTAAAATGGACTGTGAAATAAATGGATTAAGCCCGTTAACCCCTCGTGTCCGACTCCGGCAACGGTCTCGGGTACAGGGTGTTACAATTTTATTGGTATCAGAGCTACGGTTTAGTCGATTCTAGGACTACCGTACTACGTTTGGGTCTAGCTATACATGTCATTATGTGATTATTTGATAGTGTGGTGATTTCTGACATTTGCAAATGTGTTTATTTATAGTAATGGATCCCGATCCTGACCGAGCGGTAGCTGATGATCTCGAGAGTGTAGCGCCTGCTCCCGCACAAGGGACAGCACTGACGGATTCTCAACCTATTGCTAGTAATCCGAATGATGAGGCTAGACAAGCTTTTTATAGCGTGATGAATGATTGGTTTAACCAATACATTCGAACAAATACGGTTGTTCCACAACCCCCATTCCCGACTAATACAACCCCCGCACCTGCAATGCCTCCGGTCACTGACCAAATAAGGTCAAATAAGCCCCCAGTTGACAGAATCTGAAAACACGGGGCTACTGAATTTAAAGCTACAGATAGTGACGACGCCGAGCAAGCTGAATTTTGGTTGGACAACACTATCCGGGTACTCGATGAGCTATCTTGTACACCCGATGAGTGCCTAAAGTGTACTATCTCCTTGCTACGTGATTCTGCCTACTATTAGTGGAATACGTTGACTTCTGTTGTGCCCAGAGAGCAAGTAACTTGGGAGTTTTTCCAAACTGAGTTTCGGAAAAAGTATATCAGTCAGAGATTTATGGATCAAAAACGGAAGGAATTTCTTGAACTTAAACAAGGTTCCATGTCGGTTACCAACTATGAACGAAAATTTGTGAGGCTTAGCCGATGCGCACGAGAATGCATTTCCTCAGAAGCCGTAATGTGTAAACGTTTCGAGGATGGACTGAATGATGATATAAAGCTGTATGTTGGCATCTTGGAAATCCGAGAATTTGTGGTACTTGTCGAGCGAGCTTGCAAAGCCGAGGAGCTCAGTATGGAGAAAAGAAAAGCTGATATGGGAGCAAAGGAGTTTCGTAAGAGGTCTTCGGGGAGGCCCTTTCAACAGTCATCGAAGAAATTTAGAGATGATTTAGGCCGATCTAGAAACACTTCGGGCTTTTCAAGACGAGATCGCGATCGACCCCCTGTGAGTGCACGAGTCACTTCGGTCGCCAGTGTGGGAAATGATCGTCGAGATAGAACGGAGTGTCAGTATTGTGGTAAATGGCATTCGGGGAGTTGTAGATTCTATGACCGCTCCTGTTACAACTGCGGGTCAGCTGACCACTTTATTAGAGATTGCCCAAGATTGTCTGAACACAACGTAAATCAGAGTGGGAAGCCTGGTGCTACTACTGCTCGGGGTATACCATCTAGGAATACGGGCAATGCTAGTGGCGGTCAGAGAGGATCTAGAGATGCTACAACCAGATCTGAGGCTCGTGCTCCTGCTAGAGCTTACGCTATACGCGCACACGAGGATGCTTCCTCGCCAGATGTTATTATCGGTACTTTTACTCTCTTTGATACTAATGTGATTGCTTTGATTGACCCTGGTTCTACTCATTCTTATATATGTGAAACCTTAGCATCCAGTAAGACTTTACCTATTGAGTCTACTGAGTTCGTAATTCGGGTGTCAAATCCCTTGGGTCGTTACGTGCTTGTCAACAAAGTGTGTAAGAAATGTCCCATAGTAATTCGAGGTTCCTGTTTTCCGACGGACTTGATGCTTTTGCCGTTTGATGAATTTGATGTTATTCTCGGTTTAGATTGGTTGACCGTGCATGATGCGGTTGTGAATTGCAAAAGCAAGACTATTGATTTGAGGTGCGCAAATAACGAGATAATCCGAGTTGAGTCTACGGACTTAAAGGGGTTGCCAGCTGTAATATCATCAATGTTGGCCCAGAAATATGTAAGAAAGGGGTGCAAAGCATACCTTGCGTATGTACTTGATGACAAAGAGTTAGAAAAGAAACCCGAATCTATGCCGGTGGTTTGTGAATACTCGGATGTTTTTCCCGAGGAATTACCGGGTTTACCACCTGTTCGGGAGGTAGAGTTTGGTATTGAGCTTGTACCTGGGACTACGCCGATTTCGATAGCTCCGTATCTTATGGCACCAACCGAGTTAAAAGAGTTGAAAGCTCAGTTGCAAGAATTGACGGATAGAGGTTTCGCTCGACCAAGTTGCTCACCTTGGGGTGCACCAGCTTTGTTTGTGAAAAAGAAGGATGGAACCATGAGGTTGTGCATTGACTATCGTCAGCTGAATAAAGTGACGATAAAGAATAAATATCCGTTACCACGTATTGATGATTTGTTTGATCAACTAAAGGGAGCCTCAGTGTTTTCAAAGATAGATTTGAGATCGGGTTATTACCAGTTGCGAATTCGAGATTCGGATATACCCAAAATTGCTTTCAGAACGAGATACGGCCACTACGAGTTCTTAGTGATGCTGTTTGGGCTCACTAATGCCCCTGCGGTATTTATGGATTTGATGAATCAGATCTTTAGACAGTATTTGGACCGATTCGTAGTTGTGTTTATTGATGACATCTTGGTCTATTCAAGAGATGAGACCGAACACGCTGAGCACCTGAGATTAGTGTTGCAAATTTTACGGGATAAGCAGTTATATGCTAAGTTCAGTAAGTGTGAGTTCTAGTTAAGAGAGGTTAGCTTCTTGGGTCATGTGGTATCTGCATCGGGTATTCGAGTTGACCCGAGCAAAATTTCAGCCATACTTAACTGGAAGCCTCCGAGAAATATTACAGAGGTTCGGAGCTTTTTGAGACTTGCCGGTTACTACCGACGGTTTGTAAAAGGTTTCTCGATGATAGCCACACCAATGACGAAGCTACTTCAAAAAGATGTTAAGTTCGAATGGACGGAAAAATGTCAGAAAAGTTTTGATCAACTGAAAACTTATTTGACTGAAGCTCCAATTCTAGTGCAGCCCGAATCAGGCAAAGAGTTTTTCATTTATAGTGATGCATCCCTACTTGGGTTGGGTTGCGTTTTGATGCAAGAAGGTCGAGTTGTGGCCTATGCGTCGAGACAATTGAAGCCACACGAGAAAAATTACCCGACCCATGATCTCGAACTAGCTGCCATCGTATTTGCCTTGAAAATATGGCGACATTATTTATTTGGTGAGAAGTGCCATGTATATTCGGATCACAAAAGTCTCAAATATTTGATGACTCAAAGAGACTTGAATCTGCGACAAAGGCGTTGGCTTGAGTTGTTGAAAGATTACGAACTTGTCATTGATTATCACCCGGGAAAGGCTAATGTGGTTGCGGACGCCTTAAGCCGGAAATCACTGTTTGCTTTACGAGCGATGAATGTACACTTGTCTGTTCTACCTGACAATGTGTTAGTAGCTGAATTAAAGGCCAAACCATTACTGATTCATCAAATTCGTGAAGCTCAGAAAGTCGATGATGATTTGGTTGCAAAACGGGCTAAATGTGTTCCGAATATGGAATCCAAATTTCAAATTGATAATGACGATTGTTTGAGGTTCAGAAGTCGTTTGTGCGTTCCAAGAAATTCAGAACTCATTTCGATGATTCTGAACGAGGCTCATTGTAGCCGAATATCAATTCACCCGGGGAGTACGAAAATGTACAACGATCTGAAACGCTAGTTTTGGTGGCGTGGTATGAAACGAGACATTTCCGACTTTGTTTCGAAGTGTTTAATATGTCAGCAAGTGAAGGCGGAACATCAAGTGCCTACGGGTTTACTTCAGCCGATCATGATACCTGAATGGAAATGGGATAGAATCACGATGGATTTTGTGTCTGGGTTGCCATTGTCGACAAGTAAGAAAGATGCGATTTGGGTTGTTGTTGATAGGCTGACTAAGTCGGCTCATTTTATCCCCGTACGTACGGATTTTTCATTGGATAAACTAGCTGAATTGTATGTTTCTCAGATTGTGAGATTACACGGAGTACCGATTTCTATTGTGTCGGATAGAGATCCGAGATTCACCTCACGATTTTGGAAGAAATTACAAGAAGCTTTGGGTACCAAGTTGCATTTTAGCACTGCTTTTCACCCCCAAACCGATGGTCAATCCGAGCGGATAATTCAAATACTCGAGGATATGTTGAGATACTGCATCCTTGAGTTTAGTGGTTCATGGGAACGGTATTTACCTTTGATTGAATTCGCTTACAACAATAGTTTTCAGTCAAGTATTAAGATGGCACCTTACGAGGCTTTGTACGGTCGAAAATGTCGTACACCATTGTTTTGGACGGAGCTCGGTGAAAGTAAAATTTTTGGAGTGATTTGATTAAAGATGCTGAATAGAAAGTAAAAGTAATCCGTGAAAGTCTGAAGGCAGCCACAGATCGTCAGAAATCGTATGCGGATTTGAAACGAAAAGACATTGAATATCAGGTAGGAGATAAAGTGTTTCTTAAAGTTTCGCCTTGGAAAAAGATACTCAGATTTGGCCGTAAGAGCAAGTTGAGTCCGAGATTCATTGGGCCGTACGAAATCTCCGAACGAGTTGGTCCAGTTGCGTATAGATTGATTTTGCCCCCTGAACTTGAAAAGATTCACGACGTCTTTCATGTTTCGATGCTTCGACGTTATAGATCTGATCCGTCACACGTAATTAATCCATCAGAGGTTGAAATTCAATCCGACATGAGTTATGAAGAAGAGCCGATTCGTATCCTAGCTCATGAAGTGAAAGAGTTACGAAACAAAAAGTTTCCTTTAGTAAAAGTGTTATGGCTCAAACACGGGATAGAAGAAGCTACTTGGGAAACCGAGAATGCCATGAAAGAACGATACCCAAACCTATTTACCGGTAAGATTTTCGGGGACGAAAATTTCTTAAGTGGGGGAGAGTTGTGACAGCCCTAAAGTGACCCTAGTCGGAAAGCGGTTTCGGGACCGCTAAACCGAGTCACCAAATTATTTGAATATGATATTTATTGTCTAAAATATGTGATTATGAATGTGTGAAAGTTTTAAGCTTCGATTTAGTAAATTGCATGTGAATTTAGTCAATAGGACTTATGTGTGACACTTTTGAAATGTGATAGGTTAATCTATAAGGATCTATTAGTGCATGTAATCAAAGGGGTGGACTTGCATGTCAATTTCCCCCATTTAATTACTAGTGGCCGGCCATGACAAAGGGTGATGGGCAAAACATGTCATAAAACATGTTGTGTTAATGGTTTATGTTAGAAATGATAAAATAATAATGGTTAGTAGGATGGTGAAAGAGAAAAAAAAGAGATCATCATTCATGCTTCTTCCTAGTCGAATAGAAGAAAGAAAAAGAAAGAAAAAAAATAAAAAGAAAGCTCTCATGTTGTCCTTGGCCGGATAGAAGAAAGAAAAAGAAGGAAAAAGAGCTTTGAGGAAATCGGCTATGGTGGTTTGCTAGACTAAGGTATGTTTGATGATGTTCCATGAGATGCATGCATGTTTTAGTTGTTAGCTTGAGTTCTACCTAGCCCATGGTCTAAATCTTGCTATGTGATGGAGATGACACTCGGCCATGGATGTATCATTCTTGCTTGGTGTTGATGTTGTGTTGATGAGATATCAAGTTATTTTTTGTAACGCATGATGAAATTTTGATTTTGGATTGAGTAAGGTTTTTTACTATGGTAGTTAATAATGGTGAGTTTTGTTGTTTCATGTTAAAGTTAGGTGAATGATGATGGATGAGTGTTTGAACCATAAAAAGAATTCGGCTACCTTGTTATGAACTAGGGCCGAATGTGAGTTGGTTGTGGTTGAATATTGCATGCTTGGTAGAATGGTGGATGAAAGTGCCGAATGTGGTCTTTGGTTTGGCATGAAGTGATAAATAAAGGTTTAAAAGATAGCTTAAGTTAATTGATACTCACTAATGAGTTCGGAAGCTTTGTTAAGTAGGAAATGAGTGGCCGAGAGAGAGAATTATGGACTATTGCCGAATGTATGTTGGGTTGATAGAGTCTCCAAATTGATTTTTATGTGAGTATGCACGGCCGAATATAATCGGCCACATGAGTAAAGAAATGGTTATTTGATATGTGGTAAAAGTTAAGTGTTAAACGAAATGGAAATGAAATCATATTGGAATATGTATACTCGACCACATGAATGAGTACATAGGTTGATGTGTATGTTCGGCCATAGGTAAACATATTGATGGCTTTATCTTGACTTAGAAAATTCGGCTAAGGTGAATATTGGCTAATATGTTGAGTTGATTCATGATTTCATATGTATGTGACTTTAGTGTCTAATGTATATATATGGGCTAAGTACCTTGAGTTCCTCTTTTGATGCTCAAATGATTAAATCAATTTATTTGTTAAATTAAGCTCAAGAGCAAAGGGGAACTAAATCTGATAAAGGGAAGGAAAAAGTGGTCGAATAGCCATCGAAATCGTTCGACAACATCCGAGGTAAGCTTTCGAGCAATGAGACTTAGTTTATGATTTGATTAAGTCATAATGTATGTGCATAAAGATCGTGTTATAAAGCAAACTAAACCATGCTGTTTGTATGTGGCTAGTGAGCCGAAATGGGAATGCTTAATACGTGACTTGTGTTGAACTCTAATTATGAAAATAAAATTAGATGTGTCATGATTTATTGATATGTCATGAATGTTCGGATGATAACCGGGCTAAGTCCCGAGAGCATTTGAGCTAGTGGCTAATTCCGGGCTAAGTCCCGAAGGCATTCGTGCGAGCTACTATATCCCGGGCTAAGTCCCAAAGGCCTTTGTGCAAGTTACTATATCCGGGCACGTCCCGAAGGCATTTGTGCGAGTTACTCTAACTGGGCTATGTCCCGAAGGCATTTGAGCGAGTAGCTATATCCGGTTAAATTCCGAAGGTACGTGATTTGGGAATGAACGATCTTGCTGTAATAATTTCAATTAATACGCTCGTAAAATCTCAACAATGAGGTATGTTTCGTATGTGCATTGGAATAGTTGATTCCTTTTGAATATTATTCGCTCAGTCGATTAATGAGCTTCCGGTCTTTGGCTAAGTTGATCCCTTATGTATGAATATAGGGGTTGGAATGTGAAGTAGGAATGATTTCGAGAATATGTGTATATGAAATTATCCGTTTAGTTATATGAATGCTATACTTTAGTCGTGCTTAAATTTTATGGCTCAAAGCTTACTAAGCATTAAATGCTTACTCCGTTTCTTTGAATCTCTGTTTTATAGATTTTGGTTCGTCAGCTATCGGACTCGGGATTTTTGGAAGTCGAAGTCTCCCACACTATCAAAACCCTTTTGGTACACTTTTGGTTGAACTCTGAAAATGGCATGTATAGGTCTACCCGTTTTGTTGTTGGTCATGGACCCTTTGGTTTTGTATAAATTTGGATAGCCATGCGAAAATGGCTTATATACACTTTCAGCTTGGTATTATAATCGTCTTGTATGATGTTCATTAAGAGGTATGGAAATGTTTGGGAACGATTAGCCATTGGAATGGTTAATCATGTTCATATTTTGTGCTATACATGCTAAAGGGCTAGTTGAATCATGGAAACTATGTAATAGGTAAAGTCTACCTTAAAAAAATAGATGCTGATAGTAGCAGTGACGTGAATGTGAAAAATCACTAAAAATAGTAGGAATGGAATTAAATAGTGAATAAATTATGTAAACGAACCTTGATGAATCTATTTTCATAGGAAAGTAACGAAAAGATCATATGAATAGTATATTATGAGATATTTAAGTTTTTGCAAAATAGGGCCAGAACAGTTTCTGGATTCCCTATTCCAAATTTAGAAATTCATTATAAATTAACCAGAGATAATTAGAAGTCATTCCATATATGTACAGATTCCCTTTCGAGTCTAGTTTCTATAGAAATAAACGGCATCAGTATTGAAGCCCTGTACAGGGAGATATCCAAGTTGTAATGCGCAGAGGACAGTGTAGTTGAACCCTGAAACAGGGGAGATTTTAACTAATAAACTGTACTAATTGGCTCGACCAAAAATTATAGAAAAAAATTTGTAGATGAACATATGAGTTTAGTTTCAGGAAAAATTTATAGAACTGGTTTTCGAGTTTTGGAACTCGAGATATGATTTTTGAGGTGACAGTGACGCAGTTAGCCAGCATGTCTAGAAATTTTTAAAATGGACTGTGAAATAAATGGATTAAGCCCATTAACCCCTCGTGTCCGACTCCGGAAACGATCTCGGGTACGGGGTGTTACATTAATTGTTGAATCTACAAGTCTAAAATGCACTACCACCTTTCTTGTTCTGTTCAAAACAAAAAAGATTCTAACATAAACAAAATACGATATCTTCTTTAATACTATACTCTAGTTAATTTCTATAGTCTTTATCCTAAGAAGTTGGAAATGTTCGCTCCACTCCTGTGATTTTTTTGGGGGAAAGTTGTGATTGCAAAGTTGACAAGGTCCCTTTGGAAAATATACCCTTTTTTATATTATCTCTATAATTTGGACGATAATTTATAATCTTAGTTCTCAATTCTAGATTGGCTAGAAGGTTTTCAAGGCTAAACTCAACTTGAATCTTTTGACCCTTTTTTCGAATTGGTTTATATCTCACTTTAATTATTCACTCTTTTTCCATGTTGTTATTCCTTTACATCACTAGTAGACTTTCTTTTAAAATAGTTTTCCTTTCCTGTTAAGCATTTATAACAAATAAATCTAAATCTTAAATAGAAAGGTTTTCATGAAGTCTACATATAACTAGTAATTTTTTTTCACAAAAATAAAAACCACATAAAAACCACTTAAGTGTTTTTTGGTGTCATAAGAATACAACAACAATTTCTACATAAGATTGCTAAATTTCTAATCAATATTCAAAAAATTCAAGATTACCTAAATACAATCAATCCTAATTTCTCGAATGATTCATATTAATCAACCTCTAAAAATTATTACCCAATCAAGATGTAGTAATCTAATACAAAATCATTATCCTGAAATCATTCAATAAATAAAAAACTAAATCTTGCATAAAAACCCTAATCTATCACAAGAAAAGCCACAATCCTAAATTTCTAGAGGTTAATCAATAAGCTTGAAAAGAACATAAGAGATGTTACCAAATTAGGGAGACCCACATGAAGGTATTTAAAGATTGATAACTTATCTTGTTGAACTTCTGGAGTATAACACCCCAAACTCGGCCTAGATGTTATGGCCATATCTGGAGAAATTACAACGATTCATTTTGAAAATCCAGAAATCATTTGAGACTTGTAAAAGCAGCACTAGCTTTTGATTAATAAAATTCCAGTTTATTTGGGAAAAATATTTTTCTTAACTAATTAGGTAAGTTTGTCGATTATTTATATACATAAAAAACTTAAGATTACAACAAAACTCTCGGTTAAATTCAGTTTAGGAAAAAGTAGTTTGTTATTGAAAAAAGATCCAACAGTTTGTAGATAGAAGTAATATCCTCCAAAAAAATTTAATCAATTTAAAGAAAACCAAAATAAAGTTCAAACTTTAAAAACAGTCTCCAAAAGTCCAACAACAATCCATAAGCAAATGAATTTAATACGAACAAGTTCATGAAAAGCAATACTAATAAATAACTGAGCTCTCATTGCACCGATTCACCTAAGTTTGTGGATTACCTAAGAGCAAACAAACAGAAAGTGAGCTTACAAGCTTAGTGTGTAACTTATTATAATTAATACAACAGACACACATGATTCATCAGATAAAATTTCGAACATGCGTTCAGATACCAATCAGACATATTTCATAATCAGATACAGATTCAAATCCTATCCCCATCCACTACACATCATCTTTGACCATCCCTACACACCAATTAGGGTATAAAATACCCTTCTAGGCAGGGGCAAAGCTAGAAAATTTTTTTAGGGGAAGAAATTAAATTGTAATTTTTACTATAATAAAAATACAACTTCACAATTTTAATAGCCTCTATCTTTATAATTTTAAAGGATTAAATCAATTTTTTTATTATTTTTAGAGGGTCAAAGTGCAATTTTACCTTTACTAATTTAAAATTTTAAAAATTTCAAAGGGCCTAAATGGAAAATATTTCATTTTAGGACCGCTAAGTGATCATATGTCACTTTTCAGAATATTTTGTAGTCTAGCTGCCAAAACAATACACGGTAATTCGCCAGAAACAAATATTTGTGGCTAAGCCACCAAATACAACAGATAAATTAAATTGCCTATACTTCCTTCATAATTATAATCTTACCCCAATGCACATGCAAAACTAAATAGATATCAAATGCATGTATGACATACATGTTTTACACAACAGATTCGGATTATATTAGCATATAATATATCATGCTATCACATATAATATATTACTCATGCGTTCATAAGTCATATTTAACAATTACAGAACATCAAAAATCATGATTTATAAACAAATTTATACCATACAGACCCTACAGAAGGGATAAATTCGATTCGCATGACAAATACGACCCTAGGGAAATTTATTAGAATTTGGGCCCACACGGCCCAACTGACCCAAACCTTGTGGTGCACACAGCCTGGCACACGGCTATGTGGCATCAATTGTCATATTATTTGTTTCGTGTCGTTTGCTATTTTTCAAGTTTTTCGTTACCCACCTAGTTAAAATCCGATGTAGGTTCAAGAATCGAGTATTCTAATACCTAAATTAACAGTTCACACGAGTTAATAACTAAGATTTTATCAAACCCAATCAACCAATTGGGTATAATCATCATTAATTGAACGTATTTTCAGCAACCAACTGCCCCAAAATGGTATAACCACTTACCTCATAATGTAAACAACATCCTCGCATGTAACACTCCTTACCCGTATTCAATGCCAAAACAGGGTACGAGGCATTACCAGACTTATCACACGATCAAACATACAATTTCGGGTTATACATTTTCTCCAAATTAAAACATTTTGCATTTAATCATAAAGTCGCTAATACGAGCCTACGAGGCCCATGTGGCTATGGGACTAAACCGAGAACTTTAGAAATTTTAAAAAACTTAGAAAATTTATCCACTCAACAGGGGTCACACGCCCGTGTGGCTATGGGACACGCCTGTGTGGACAGGCCATGTGGTCACACACGCCCATGTCCTAAATCCGTGTAACTCTCTATTTGTCACCGAAGAACAAATTGAAGACACACCCCCAAGTCACACGCCCGTGTGCTAGGCTATGTGGTTGAATTAAAATTTATGATTTTTCATTAAATAGGTGCAGACTTCACATGGCCAGGGCACACGCTCGTGTTTGAGACCGTGTCATCCATACGGTTGAGACACACGCCTGTGTCTCTGCCCGTGTGCTCAATTTTAAGCATTTTGTTTTGCAAAAATTATGGTGCAGGAGACACACGGCCTAAACACATGCCCGTGGGGCAAGCCATGTGTCACACACGGCCTAGACACACGCCCGTGTGTCTACCCATGTGGACAAAAATAAGGCTATTCACCAAGCCATTTTGCCACCCTTTAATGCACACACCTACACAACATAACATAGCACCATTCCAAGCATACATACAACTAAAATCCATAACCAAGACATCTACACACCATTCATGAAAGGTATCATTATATGAATATACTTAAAACTAATATTGGCTCATTTCAAGTGGCCTTATACAAAATGAACTTCCAACCAATATAAGCCAACATATTTGGCCAAAATAATTATGACACATAACAAAATAACCAAGTCACCTATACATGCCATAACTAAAAATGTTGAATGCATTGGTACCAAAGTAATTGTTGATAGTGTGAGTGGATCTCCGACGGTCTCTGAACCCCAAGCTAGTTTGGTGACACTATAAGACAAGGGAAAGGAAAGGGAGTAAGCTATATAGTTTAGCAAGTTCCTATGCAAATAATGAGCATCATAACCACACATTTAACATACAATTGACATGATGAAGATTAGCATGAACGCTATCAAAATCTCATAATCATAACTTACTCAGTCACAATCCTACCAAGAGTTCATCACATATCAAGCTCATTACTTATGAGTTTTACGTACATACCTATATCAACTCACAACATAACCATATCCTTTCATAACTTTGACATTCTCGTTGAACACTCAGAATAATAACGAATACTCAGAAATCTTGCACACAAGTTCCATATATGTACCCGAAGCTACTTCATATCTCATAATACATATGGGCTCGTTTTCGAGCTATTCCCTGGTCTGCTCACACAAGTTGTCAGTCAGGACGTAGCTACCCAATGTTTCTTACACAAGCTGTCAGGTATCCGCAACACATGCCGGACTACCTAGCCACTGGTAGGATGTACGAGACCAGCACTTGGATTACATAATCGCATATACACATGGGTTCCTAGTGACATGTCACTCGTATCTTATTCTATTCCTAAGGTTCAACCGGGATTTCTCGCTTGTCAAAACTTTTTTGAATACATCCAAAGAGTCAATCACAATTCATACAATATTAAAGCATTTAAAACATAAATATAACAATACATTATTTACATACGAACTTACCTCGGTACAAAAATAGTAGAATTGGACCTCATCGTCAAACACTTTATTTTTCCCCCGATCTAGGTCTGAACCTTGTTTTTCTTGATCTATAATAACAAATTTAACTCATTTAATTCTCAAATTATTCAATTTGGCCCAAAAATCATATTATGGCAAAAATTACATTTTTGCCCTAATGTTTTACATTTTTACAATTTAGTCCCTAGGCTCGTAAAATGAAATGTATTTAATTTCTTCAAAACCCAAGTCTAATCAAACCATTTTCATACTCATACCAACCAAAATTTTCCACTTAATCACACTTTTACTACTTATTTTATAACTTTTACAAATAAATCCTTTTTGACATTTTTACCGAAAATCACTTAGCAAAAGTTGTTTATCTAACACCAAACATGCATTTGCTACCATTAGACATCAAAAAACACAAATATCTAACATGGGTAAAATTTTAAATTTCATCTTACTTTCAAATTAGTCTTTGAAATAGCTAGGTTAGGTTACAAGGATCTCAAAAACATGAAAATCATTAAAAACGGGGCTAAAACGGACTTACAATCGAGCTTGAAAGCTTTGGCCAAAACCCTAGCTATGGAGACTCTTCAAATGCGAATATGGGAGGATGAAATTGAAAAGATGACATCTTTTATGTGTTTTATTTTATCTTTACTAGCCAAATGACCAAAATGTCTTTCACTTAAAATTTGAAATTTCACCCTACCATGTCCATTTTTGTCCAACTTAAAGTAAAATGGTCTAATTACCATTTAAAGACCTTTAGTTTAAAATTTTATAGCAATTAGACACCTCTAATTTAAAACGGGCTGTTACATCACAAGCCTTAATCCGCTGGAGAATTAATGGTTTCATGACCTTTACCTAGAAAGCCCAACTGATTAACAACAAAAAATGTAGCACACAACCCCAACTTAGCCAAAAATAAAAAAAGGAAAACTTCAGTAACGAAAGAAATAAAAATAGACAAAACTTAAACAAGAATTGAGTTGTAAACAATTCTAACACACCCATCACCGAAATTGAGTACCACAAGATCAACCAATCAAGAAACAAAGAAAAACTTAAGGAAAGAAATCAAGAAAGACAAAAGAAAAATTGGAAACCTTATTTTACTAGAATTCACGTGAAAAGAGGGAAAAAAACAAATGAATAGAATAAGGAGAAAATAGGGGAATGTGAGAAGTGGGGAAAGGTTTGGGAAATCTTTTCTTAAATTTTTCAAATTAAAGAAAATAAAATAAGATAAAATATTAATAAGATAAAAACCACCCCAAACTATTCCTCATCTAAAAGACTTCCTAGAATCTCATCTAAAAGACTTCCTAGAATTCAAAACTGACTCAAATTCTTCTAGGCACACATAAACTCTAGCAAAAATATTTCCTTTTGCATGCATAAGGATTCAAACACAACCTTGAGGTAAGTGGAAGCCTTATCACTAAATCAATAAGGTTATTTTAACATAAATTGAGTGACAATAAAATTTAAACCCAATATACAGAGATAAGGATAGGAACAAAAATAGCAGATTCCAAGAGTAAAATTTAAATATATGACCTCAAATACACATTCAAAGCACTTAACCACTAAAGCAAATCACTTAACTTGACAAAATTTAACAAATCAAAAACTCAAATTTTGGGGCGTTACATAAAGAGTGTGTGTGAAAATAAGAGAATTTTGAAAAAAAAAGTTATGAGTGTGAAAGAAAATAAAAGGATTAAGCATTTTTTTAATATTAGTGAGTGGTGAGAAATTCATTTATTTTTATATAAAATTATTTGTTTTAAAAAATAATTCTTTTTCAAAAATTTTGGTGAGTTATTTTCAATTCTTTTATGAGGTGAAATATTTTTTGAATAATTTTCAATTTCTTTTAATGTAAAAATATATAAAATATAAAAAAAATTACAACTAACTTTTTTCCCTTTCTCTTTATGGGTCCAACCTTTTAGGTGGCTTTGCCACATATTACATTCACTTTATATTTAGTTGTATTTAATAATTTTTAATTGAATATTGTAAAATATTTTTTTAATTTATTAATAAAAAGAATTTTATTATATGTATGTATTGAATATAATATATTTATACAATTTAAGGGGAATGTACTTGAGACGTCATTTATTATAGTGACGTGATTAAATTAGTTACTTTACTATTAAATGGATCAATTTAGTTTTTGTACTATTCAAAAGAATTAAATAAGGCCAAACTAAAATTGAGCTAACATTTATTGTTTAAAAAATTATCATTCACTATTTAACAAAGTTAATGTTTTTTTAAAAAAATATATTTTGTAAATAAAATCTTTTATTTGGAATTGAATTGAAATTAGAAAAATTAAGTTTCAAAAAGTTTTTATATAATAAATGTTAACTCTATTATAAATACTAAATTAATTCATTTAATAATAGAATAACTATTTTGATCCAGGCGTTATAATACAAGAACATTTCAAATACTTTAATCTGTAATTTAATATATATTTAAAATATTATAAAGAATAAAATAATAATTTTGAAAGTTGAAATTGGATAGAGAGGCCTAAAATGCCAGCTTTACTTAACAATAAGATATTACAAAAAAATCACCTAAGTAATTATGTATGGTTTTTTAGTTAAATTTTGTTATTCATCATTAACTTTACTAACATAGTAATATTAAAATTGATATAATAATAAATTTAATTTTTAAATATTTATACATTGTCATAATTTAGTCTTAATTTTTAAAAATTATATTTTTTATTTTTTCTTTCTTTTCTCCCTATCTTTTATATTTTGCATCAAATTCTCATTTGCAACATTTCTCAACTATGATCTCGCAAGCTCAATGTGCATTTCACAAGTCATGACCAAATCAACCCTCATATTTTTAAAATTTTTTTTATTTTTTCCCTATCTTTTATATTTTGCATCAAATTTTCATTTGTAATGTTTTTGGCGAACTAAATATGCATTTCATAACTCATGACCAAATCAACTCTCATATTGTAAGGTCAAAATTTGAGTAAAATGAATTACTCAAAACATAATTTTTGTTTCTACTGCTTCCAGTGCTAGAGTCAAAACAAGAACAAAAATTATATAACATAAACCATAAAAAGACAAATTACCAAAGATCATAAAAGAGCCTCAAATTTCTATTGATATTATCATCCCACTTAGAATTTTAGGGAGTAACAAAGCTTAGGCACCGGGCATCCTCCGTTTACTTTACAAAACTTAGTCTAATTTGCTTAAGATGTCTCCTATTCGAATCCATTTTCTTATTATAAAAAAGTCTCTTTTTTTTCTCGTTCACATCTTTAGTTTTCTTCAAATATCTTGGATCTATGCAATATAGCTTAGGTTCCATGTCACCCCATTTTTTAGAGCTTCACATGATTTCCCCCATTAGCAAATCATAACTATTAATACCTATTTTTTTCCCATCAAACCTTCAATCTTCTTAAAAACACTCATCATCTCTGTTAAACAATCACAAAATTCAAACTCCATTTATCAATCCAAAACAAAACCATCACAAAACCCGTGAAACCTTTTTAATATAAAACCAAATAGAAACCAATAAATCCTAAATATAAACCCGCAAAAAGATGAAAAAAAACCTGTTGAAATATATGGAATGAGTAAAATGTGCTTGAGGAAGTTTTCACTTTCTTACCCATTATGATATACAGGCAAATTTTCATATTTGTGTGATTGGTAATTTGTTGAACTAGATTTTTGCGCTAAGCTGAGATCATGGATTATATCTAGCGTATTAATGAAGATTATATTATTAGAAGAAATATATTTGGAGAATCAGATCGGGTAAAGTTTATCTAATCTCTTAGATCAAGGAAGTTAGATTGGATTGGATTGGAATGTTGAAGTCTTAGCCACCAATAATCCTCATTTACCTTTTTTGTTTTTTGTTATTGTTATATTGTATTCGACTAGCTTAGCTATTATTTAATAGGGATAGTGATAGATCTTCATTATGTTAGTAAATATTAAAAAATTTTATATAATTGAAAGATTTGTATAAATTTATGTACCAATTAATTGAGAGTACTAAATCTATTCAAGTAAAGAACATTATTTGTGTGAGTTAATTTGATTGTAAAACCTGTGTTATGATATTACAAGCTAAGTGGTGAGAGTTTTAGTATACAAAAGTGAGGAAATTGTCACTGAGGTGCGATAGACTTAAGTTCACTTGTAAGTGTTTAAAATAGTGGATATTTCTCATTGAATAAGACTAACGAAATCGAACTATTTAAACAATTTTTATGTTCCCCATTTTTGTTCTGTGTTTTCGCAATGCTTGAAGGAGTGTCAACTTCCCCAAGTACTCTGGCCAACACTTAGTTTGTTGCTCAGCTTCAGGTCAACAAACTCATAGGAAATAGAGGATGAAAAGGGCAAAAAAATAAAGGGGGGGGGAGGAAGAACCGAAGCATCCTTTCTCGTTCATTTTAGGCTAATTTAGTTCACGGAGTTCGAAACCATTGTTAGAGAATCCAAACGGCATAATCTTTTATTGAAGCAAGTTGAAAACGTTGTAAGAGTTAGATGAGAATCGAACAACAAAGGTTTGAGTTTTAAGGTAGGGATTTTTAAGATTTAAGATGAAATCTTGAGGCTTTTGAGAGGTTTTCTTGAAAATTAAAGGAGGGATTCGAGAAAAGGGGACGAAGAGGAGTTCATCGATGCCATTCTTTAGCCAAAGATGGCGTTGGAGCTCTGACAGCAATAAGAGGCTGCAACAATTAGGTTTTTGTTTATTTAGAAAGAGACATTTTCGTTTAAAAATGAAATGAAGAAAAAAGGAAAGGTTTTGTTTGAAATTAATAAAAGAAATTAGAATCAGAACTAAATAGAAACAGTGTGTAAATAGAGTATTATTTTTTTTAGATTTATAACCAAATTTACATTGTAAATATTGAGGGTAGTTAACAAAAATAATTAATTAAGTAATTATTTTATAACTTTTAAATATTTAAGATTAAAAAAAAATAGTAGTATTGATGCTTTGTCATCGTATTCCTAAACCCTAAGCAAAATGTAAAATATATAGGAAAAGACCAGACTTTGGTTGGTTTTTGAAAATATTTTCTATTTTCATTGTTTTAAAATAATTTTTATTTTATAATTTTAAAAAATGGAAAAACAAGTTTGGTAAATTGAAATAAAAAATTTATTTTAAAAAATAAAAACACGTTCTCTAATAGAAATAAATTAAAAAATTTACATTTATATGGACTTGAACTAAGTACCATATTTAATATTAAAAAATGTTATTTTTCTTTTAAGTTTACAAGATTTTAAACCAGGATTAATTATCTAAATTTCAAAACTCTTATTTTCATATTTTCCCTTCTAAAAGCAGTTTTAGTGAAAACAATAAAATAACCTTTTTCTTATTTTCTAATTTTCACCTGTTTTATTTTTCAAAAATTTTTCCACTTTTTTAAAAAAAATGAAAATTATCTCTACTTCCTAAAACCAATCGCAAGGCTTTAACTTACCTAATTGTAATTTTCTTATTTATTTATTTATCTAATTCCGGTTTGAGTAAGACTAATCTAACCCCAAATGAAAGAAATTGAGTCGAATGACTGTTCCTAAAATAGGATGTAGAAATGAAATAAAGAAAAAAAATCTATAGGCCCAGCCCTTCTATTATTTGTAGCTTAATTTGGGCCCAAAACGGTCCAACTCCAAAACCTGGAAGATTTTTCGGTTTTGTTTGGTCAAGAAAAAAGTCTCTTCGAAATCCGGTGGAAATTTGATATCTTCGCCGGTAAGCTAACCATCACCCCCTTCACTCCCCCCTTCACTCCTCGGTGAACTCAACCGCCACTAACGGCGCATTTAAGCTAGCACCGTCTCCTTACCTCTATAAAAAAAATGCATTCTTTACAGCGAATATTTGGATTCGGCCTTTGTCGCCTATCGACCACCTCCCGTGTTTCTCGCCAAATTTGTTCTTTAAAGAAGATGAATCCCTCCCGGAAACATATTTCCAGCTCTTCCGATTATTCTTCAGTGAGTTGTCTAGTCTCTAAAGTAATTTTATATTTATACAGATTTTTTATCAAATTTTACTTGTAAAAAGATTGCTAGGATAATTACTGGTTTATTTTATGATTTATCTGTAATGGCTTCTTCTTTTTTCTTGACTGTGTTGATTACTTTGAGTGGAATAATTGAAAATTATTTGGGTTTGTTTTATAAACAACAGTTCACTGCGCAAAACCCTTTTGGCAATGAATCTGCTGCTGAAGAAACAACTCAATCTTCTGGGGCGAAAATTATGAATGAGAAGCAATTTCGGTGTGAAGAAAACTTTCCTCCTTTGTCTGTTAATATTGGTTCCAGTTCTAAAGGTAGGAACTTCAATAAATGGGGAAAAAGGACTGATTCAGGATTGGAACTGAGGCAGGAAGCTGTTAATTCTTCTGAATTTGAAGGAATTACAAATGCTGTCAGCCTGCAGGAAGAACATTCTTTGCTTAATAGAAGCAGAACTGGGATTAATTCGGGATTGCAGTCGAGTCATATGACTGTTAATTTATCTGAACATGAGGACAGTGTAAATGTCCCAAGCCTGCAGGAATATGAACACGAGAGAATTGCGAAAATTGCACGCCATTCTTTGCCTCGCCATTTTGGACAGAAGAAGGTTTATCCTGGTGGTGTTGTAAAAAAATCCGAGGGTTTGCCTGTGGTTGAAAGATTCAATATATGCCTGCCTGGATTTAGAGATATCAAAACGCGAGAAGTCCTAAGACCTGGAATGGTGTTGTTGAAACACTATATCTCCATTCGTGAACAGGTTTTTCCTTGAGGCTTAGTTTTGGTTCGATTTTCTTTCTCGGTTGAAAATTAGATTGATATAAAAATTGTCACTTGTATCTTGATTTTTCAGATTGATATAGTCAAGACTTGTAATACACTTGGCGAAGTCTCTGGGGGATTCTATAGGCCAGGCTACAAAGATGGAGCAAAACTTAGACTTCACATGATGTGTCTGGGAATGAACTGGGATCCTCAGACAAGAAAATACAATAAGCAACATCCCGTTGATTATTGTGAGCCACCTGACATTCCGCTTGGATTTCGTCTTCTGGTTCAAAGAGCAATCAAAGATGCACATTGCCTTATTGAGAAGGAATCTGATATGGTCAATCCAGAAGATATACTTCCTTCAATATCTCCGAACATCTGCATTGCAAACTTCTATTCAATACATGGCCGACTTGGCCTCCATCAGGTCTGTTCTTTTACTCTGGGCTTAAGCATTTGTTAGTTCCAAGAACATACTGCTGGATGTTTTCACCGTGGGTTTGTTGCATAAAATTTGGTCCTAAAGATTTCCAAATAATGTTCAGACATTCTTGGAATTTGTCACCAGCTTTGACAAAGTTTTAAACTTGTACTATGCTTTAAAATGCAGGATCGAGATGAGAGCAGAGAAAGCCTCCGTAAAGGCTTATCGGTTGTCTCTATGTCAATTGGTGATTCTGCTGAATTCCTATATGGGGATGAGAGGGAAGTTGACCAGGCCTCAAAAGTGTTGCTAGAATCAGGGGATGTCCTATTGTTCGGTGGTGAATCTCGAATGGTGTTTCATGGGGTTCCATCCATCGTTCCATTTTCTGCACCTGAGCCTCTTAAATCAAAAACTGGGCTTCGACATGGTCGTCTCAATCTTACCTTCAGACAATTTTGAAAACCTTGAACTATAAACATAACTGTCATTTATACATATTCAACATTAGCATTAAAATCTTCATTGCTTTAGGAGTAATCTGTGTTATCTTGTCCGAATTGTAATACAGAAGCAAAAATATTTATATTATTTCGAAAAGTCCAAACTGTTTGGCCCTCTAAATCTTTAGCTGTTTCTTCCTGTGCTTGCTTTCGGAAGCATTTATGTTACAAGTGTCGAACACTGGTATGTATGTGTCCATAATAGATTCTGTATTTGTTCAATCTTTTCCCAAAACTTGTATGTATTTGAAGAATCCAGAAGATTTTATATAGCTCTGCTGTGCCACATGGAAAGATCATTTAATTGATGCAATTCCATATTGGCAACATTTATAATGTGAAGCATGTCAGAAATAAGATAACTTTTAAAAGAAAAAAAAAACTATATAATATTTGGTGCCACGCAATGAAATGCATCACTGGTTTGGCTCCACGCAAGTTGATTGTCGATTAGATCCACCATAATTGGATTGGGTGGTCCGTGTAATCATGTTTCCAAATCAATCATTATCCTTATTCCTTTGCCCATCACTTTCCGACTGAGGTTTGCTTTTGTTATAGCACCGTCTTTTTGGTAGGTTGTTCTGTCTTTGCCTCTAAATGGGATGCCATTTAGCAAAACTCCAATCTCCCCTATCCAATTTCTGAGTAATTGTTTATTTTGATAAAAGGAAAAAAAAAGGAACACTCATGATTTTAACATACAAAAGATGTCTTACGAAAGCTATATGAAGCAGCTACTTATAAAATAAAATAAAAAAACCCAGAAAAATCATCCTTTTGTCACCTTCGGAAATAAATCTATAGAATCCATAAAATGGATTGAATTTTATTACCCTACTAAATATTTTTTTTAAAAAAGTTTATGAAAGTAATTATAATTTTATCACTACGCAAATAAATCTATACAAAATCCATAGAGCGAAGTAAATTTTTTTATACTCAAAAAGACTTTATAGAAATAATTTAGTGGAAAATTCAGACGTGACATTTATAACATTTATATATGGGGCAACTCAAATGAAACACTCAAATTCAGGGATTGAACCTTTGCCAACAGTATAACACTACCAAATTATTTCTTAGACATATGCATTTTTATTTAAATAACAAAACTATGCATTTTCATATTTTGATATCAAGATATAGAAATAAATCACTCAAATAAAAAAAAACCTATCATTAACATGTTTCTTTAAATATATATTTTTTTAAATTAATTGAAATTATATATCAAATTTATTTGTGGGGAGTTTGGTTCAGGAATTATCTCTTATAATAGGATTATAATAATGCAAAATTATATAGTATGTAAGTTATATTATCATGTTTTATTCATTTCATTAGAGTGTAATATTTGATTATTTAATTGATGGGATATATAATTACCTTAAAAACTCATTTTACTAAAAGTGTTTTTTTACAGATTTTTGTTTGAAAAAAATAAGTTTAATTGCTTTAACATCAATTAGAATATATTGATAAGAAAATGGGGCTCTTCCATTAGATTCTAAAATTTAGCATTCTCATTTTCCTGTACAAACCCTTTTTGTTTAAATGGAATTCATTAATTCATTTCATGAATGAGATCGTACAATTTGAGAAAAACAACAAACACCCGTTGTAGGTGATACAGGACAAGCTCCATCAACACAACAAAAGCTTCGACCTCAACATCAATAGAACATTATGGTACGTTGACAATTAGCTCTATCACAACTCAAGCATGACATATCTAAAGTGATTGCAAGCACTTAATACAATAAGAAAATCAGCTTCGGATGATCCACTGTGACGGGAAAAATCGACAAAAGAACTGAGTATCCAGAAAACTAGAGAGGTCGGAGACAAAACCATACCTAAAATCACTGGTAAAAGCAAGACTACATGCATAAGGAAGATTAAAATGTGCTGCAAGAGCAGATAAAAACTTCTAAAAATGAAGACTTACTAAACAATGGAAAACAAACAAAAATATATATAAGACAACACGGATCCGAATTGACTCATGAAATCATTTATTATTCTCAAATACTCTCACAACATAAACAAATTAAGAAGTTGATGAAAAGACACCCACTTTTCAAGAGAAATTGTTAGTGGTCGATGGAGTTTTAATGAAGATAGGCACTGTTATCTATCTGCCGCAACTTTTGAAGACAACAAAGATACCCAAAAAATAGATTTGCAAACTAAAAAGAAAGAAGGCACATGGTGAGAATTAGAAGAAGAAAGAAAGAGAGGGTTTGTGGGAGGGAAAAAAAGGGGAGCGATAACCAGCCGAAGACTGCATTGTGTCACGGGTTGTGGATCTAAGCCGGTGAAGAATGCGCATAGAATGTCCCATAGAGCTCAATTGATTAAATGGGGCTTATTTGACCCATTTAAATTAGCCCAATTCATGGAACCTATGGAGAATCTTTATCTATTTGAAGCCTTAGTGGCCTAATGAAACACTCCAATAAAACTAGAGTTACCATGGTTAATGTAAATCCTAAAGGATAAAATTGTATAAGTTTAAATCTCTTAGGACTCTCATATTGTAGATAGGAACTAATTTCAGCCACTAATGTAATTCAATCCGTACCGTTAAATTTGGGGGATCTTAACTAAATAGAGGTCTTCCCCCTCGTTTGTAATCACTCAGTTAATCCTTTAAAAGAATTTGCCTTAGGACGTGTGGTTTCCTAGACTAAAGTTCTAAGCCCGTGACAACCACCACTAGATAAAACAAAAGAGAATAAGCACATATCTTAGAGAAAAAAGAATATTTTTCTGTACAACTATAATTTCTATGTATATCTCATAATTTCTGCTATATTCTTAGGTTAGAAAATTTTACTCCTAATGTATTTTAGGATAGAATAAATTAGCTCCTAATTTTTTGGGAGATTGCAGATCTCATGGAATTGACAGAAGTCCACTTCTATTTGTACAAATATTGCACAGCTAAGCCTAGAAAAAATATAATAGAGAAATTCAGTTCTCTTTTTTTTCATGGTGTTAGAGCTTTTACTCTTGGGACCTCTTCTTGTCAGCCTTCATTGTTGAATCCTTTTTTTTGTTTTCAAGTCCTTATTGCCAAGTACAATTTCTAGCCTTCATTGCTGATTTTTTTTCACTAAGCCTTCATTGCCAATTTTTTTTCTTTCAAACCTCTAACATGGCTGAAAATGAAACATCAGAAATTAACTCCAATACCAAATAAGAAGAGACATCAGATATTCCACACATAGGAGATTTGTAGAAAATCCAAGCAGCATATAGGCTCAAAGAAAAAAACTATTTAAAGTGGTCATAATTTGTTCAATCATTTCTCAAAGGAAAGGGCAAAATCAACCACTTTCTTGGAACTGGACCTAAAAATGGTGATCCAAAATTCACTATTTGGGACGAAGAGGACTCTATGGTCATGTCATGGTTGTGGAACTCCATATTACTTGAACTAAGTTCTACTTGTATGTTCCTACCAACAGCTAAAGACATATGGACTACTATTCAACAAACCAATTCAATGGCAGGAAACGTTGCCCTAATCTATGAGATCAAAATAAAAATCTCAACAACTAAACAAGGCAACCTTCTGTTACTTAATATGTTAATATTCTGCAAAATCTATGGCAAGAAATGGATCAATATCAGTGTGTTCAGATGTTCTGTAGTGAAGATACAGCTACCTTTAAAAGCTTTATAAAAATGCTAGAGTTTATGACTGTCTTGCATGTCTGAACATGGAATTCAATCAAGTTAGAGTCCAGATATTGGGAAAAGAAAGATTTCCATCTCTAAATGAGACAGTATACTTGATCCGAGGTGAAGAGAATAGGCAAAAAGTCATGTTGAGCCTAAAACATTAGAAAGGTTAGCAATGATTTCTACAAAGTCAAACAATAGGAAGTAATGATAGGTACTGGGCATACAGAGCCAAATAAAGACATTTTTAGTGTATGAACTACAAAAAACCACATCATACACAAGAATATTGCTTCAAACTATATGGGAAGGAACAAGTCCTTAGTTGTAAAAGAGGATTCAAATGAGGAAAAGCCCACTTAGCTGATGGAGAAGACCAAGCACAAGAAAAGTCCAACCAGGCTGGTATAGGAAAATTCATGGAAGAAGAAATTGAAAAGCTAAGATACCTCCTAAATTCCTTTGAAAAGTCCTCTAGTACGTGTTCATTGGTTCAATTAGGTAAGTACCTTAACTCTTATACTTTAAGTGCCTCAAGCATATCTTCTCTAAGCTCTTGGGTCATCGACCCAAGAGCTACTGACCACATGCCTCACAACCCAATCAGATTTAAAACACACAACCCAAATCCTGGAAATATAAAGATTACTGTTGCAGATGGATCTCTTATAACTGTTGCAGGCTAAAGAATAGTAAATTTATCAAATTATTTGTCCTTAAATAATATGTTGCATGTCTTCAAGTCATTCAGTCTCATATCCATCCATCAAATTACCAAAGATCTAAACTGTAAAGTAACTTTCTATTCGACTCATTGTGTTTTTTAGGATTTGGTTACGGGGAGGACGATTAGACTTGCTAAAATGAAAGATGGGATTTATTACCTTGAGGAAATGAATGGAAACAATAAGAACAACAGTCAGTTACCCCTCAAATGCTCATCAAGTAACCTATCTCCTAATAAAATTAAAATTTGGCTTCATCATTTCCGTCTTGGTCATCCATCTTTTATTCTTAAAAGCATGTTTCCTTCACTTTTTAAGAATAAATGTTAGTAGTTTTTATTGTGATACATGTGAAATTGCTAAACATCATAGACTATCATTCCCATTGAGTAATAAAAGATCTACTAGACCTTTCTCTTTGATACATACTGATATTTTGGGGCCTTGTAGAGTTTCTAGTATTTTTGGAGCAAAATGGTTTATCACATTCATTGATGATTGTACTAGAACTACATTATTATTTCTTATGAAATAAAAATTAGAAGTAAACTGCATTTTTTTAATGTTTCATAAAATGATTTGTACATAATTTGGAAGTTTGATTAAAAAGGTAAGATCTGACAATATAAGAGACTATTTTAATCAAGTTCTCTCATCTTTATTCCAAAAATAGGGTATAATACATGAGTCATATTGTGTAAACACACCCCAACAAAATGGGATTGTTGAATGAAACAACAGATATTTGCTAAATGTGACACTAGCAATTTTGTTTCACTATAAAGTTCCAAAAACCTTTTGGGGAGGCTGTTTTAACTGCATCACATTTGATAAATATAGTACCTTCTAAAGTGCTAAATAATTAGAGTCTCATTGCTTCTCTTTTTATTTTTTACCTTAATTTTAATATCTCTTGGAAATTTTCACCATAAGTGTTTGGTTGTGTTACTTTTGTACATGTTCATGTGCACCAAAGAGGGAAACTTGATCCAAGAGCTTTAAAATATATTTTTGTGGGATACTCAAACATAAAGAAAGGATACAAGTTTTATTGTCATCTACCTTCAAAAAAAAAATTTACCTCCATGAATGTCACAATTGTTAAGAATGAGCCTTACTCTCAAAGTAACAATCCTCATCTCTAGAGGGAGAGTTCTTGGGAAGATAAAGAATTTCTTCTTGATTTTTAAAGTCCTAGACCAAACTTAAAGTCTTTCAAACCTGACCATACACCTAACTCCAAAGAACATGCCAGCAATAAACCTAAACTTGAAAATGAAGGTGAACATGCTAGTAAATAAATTGAACCTAATCCTAGAGCTAAGAAAAAACTTGGTTTCAATCCTACTACACCACTCAAGGTCTACTTAAGAAAGAAAGTTCATATATCTGAACCTATACAAGTCCAAGAATCTGAACCACAATCAGGTACTGAAAATGCTGCACCTTTGTTTGTTCAATCTGACTTTGTTCCTTGTGAATTTAATGATTCAGACCTACCTATTGCTGTTTAAAAAGGAATATGAGAATGCATTAATCATCCAATCTCAAATTTTGTGTCTTTACATAGAATCTCCCCACAACATAAAACTTTTATTACCACAATCAACTCCATTTCAATCCCACAAACACTACAAGAAGCACGTAGAAATAAGAACTGGTTACAAGCTATGAAAGAGGAAATGAATGCCCTAGAAAGAAATAAAACTTGGGAAATTATAAACCTGCCCAAAGGAAAGAAAACAATAGGGTGTAAGTGGGTGTTTACTTTGAAATATAAAGCTGATAGTTTATTAGAAAGTGTTGGATTCAACTTAGTAAACAAAGTTTAAAAAACAACTTAGATGAATGTTTTAGATGTTTGAAAGCTTAAAACCGGAGCAAGAACAAGCAAAAGATGAATGAGCAAAAAGTTTTTCCTCATTACCCGAATAAGTGCATGGTTACAAACATAAATAGAACAAAGTTACATAGAAAGAAAACACAGCTTGCTTGTGCAAGTAACTAAAGGTTTACATCAACAAAATGACAACCTAATTTGACTAGTAAATCAGCTAAGCACACATTTTAACCTTAGCTGATCAAAACATACAATGATTACACCATAGACTAACAAAAGTCAACTAGAAGGACAAGGCTTGTCGAATTGCACAACGGATTCCAACATGCTTCAGCCGAGTTTCTGGTTTCATGCATGCAACGTAAGTTTGCATGGATTCTTCAACTTGCTGCTGTCGTTGCCACCTTTTAAACACTCCTCCTTGGCTACAAAGCAGCAAACTCCGATTTTCTTCTTCAAATATTCAAACCTTGAAGCAGCCAATGGTTTGGTTAATAGATCAGCAAGTTGATCTTTTGAGCAGCAGTGAACTAAGCTTATCTCCTTGGACATTTCAGCTTCTCTCACAAAATGATATCTAATTTTAAAATGCTTGGTCTTACCATGAAAAACCGGATTCTTGGCAATGGCTACAGCCAATTGGTTGTCAACCTTAATCACAGTTGCCTCCTTTGGATCAGCATTCAGATCACACAATATTTTCCTAAGCCAAATGGCTTGATTTACAGCAGAAGCAGCTGCGATGTATTCTGCCTCAGCAGTGGATTGAGCCACTGTCTGTTGCTTCTTCGAGCTCCAGCAGAAGACACTTGAGCCAAGGGTGAAGAAGTAGCCTGATGTGCTCTTCAAGTCATCAACAGAACCAGCCCAATCACTGTCTGAATATCCCACTAGTCTCAGCTCCTCAGTTCTTTCAAACTTCACTCCACAACTCAGAGTCCCTTTGACATACCTTAGGACCCTTTTTGCTGCTTTAAAATGTGCAACTGTGCAGCAATGCATGAATCTCGATAGAAGACCAACAGCATGCATGATGCCTGGTCTAGTTGCAGTCAAATAGAGCAGGCAGCCAATCAAGCTTCTGTAATTCTTTTCATCCACTCGATCTTCATCTCCTAGGCTGGTGAGTTTTTCTCCTAAAGCCACAGGAGTGCTAGCAGGCTTGCAGTTTGTCATGCAAAACCTACTCAAAACCTTCGATGCGAATGCCTTCTGGCCTATGAAAATACCTTGTTCATTTTGTTTCACTTCCATGCCAAGGAAGTATGTCATTAATCCAAGGTCAGTCATCTCAAACACAGTTTGCATTTACTTCTTAAAGGTTTCAATTTCCTCCCTTTTGCAGCCAGTGACCAGTAAATCATCAACATACAATGAAACAATTAGCAAAGTTTTATTACCTTCCTTCTTAACATAGAGAGTGGGCTCACTGGTGCTCTTTGTGAACCCGAGCCTTGTCAGGTAGGTATCCATTCGATCGTAGCAGGTCCTTGGAGCTTGCTTGAGACCATACAGGGCCTTTTTGAGCTTGTAAACCTTCTCTTCTTCTCCTTGAACTTCAAAGCCTTCAGGTTGATCTATGAAGATTTCTTCCATGAGAAATCCATTTAAAAAGGCTGATTTGACATCCAGTTGATGCACCTGCCACTGTTTCTGGGCTGCTAAGGCAAACAACATTCTTATAGTGTCCAGCCTTGCAACAGGAGCAAATGTTTCAAAGAAATTGACTCCCTGCTGTTGGCTATACCCTTTCACAACTAATCTGGCTTTGTGTCTGTTCAGTGATCCATCTGCATTATTCTTGATCTTGAACACCCATTTAACTCCAATGATCTTCCTACCTTCTGGTCTATCAACCAGCTCCCAGGTTTCATTCTTTTGAATCATCCTTAGTTCAGCTTCCATAGCCTCTTGCCAGCATTTCTCTTTCGAGGCTTCAGCATAGGAGGACGGCTCAACCATGGTCACAGCACATCTTTCATAGATGTCTGCCAATGTTCTGGTGCCCCTAACAGGCATATCATCAAAATCATCCATAGCTTCATTTTCAACTTCAGCATGTTGGTGATCAAGGTCCTGCAAGTCTTCTTCAGTTAAGCTTGCATCTGTCCCATTCCACTTCCAACAGCTTCCTTCATTGAACTTGACATCTCTGCTTACAATAACCTTTTTTGTTGATGGATCAAAGATCCTATAACCCTTCTTCACACTGCTGTAGCCTACAAATACCCCTGGCACAGACTTTCTTTCCAGCTTGGTTCTCTTCTCTGCTGGCACAAGTGCATAGCATAAGCATCCAAACACTTTCAAGTGTGACACGATTGGTTTCTGCCCGAACCAGGCCTCAAAGGGTGTTTTACCTATGACTGCTTTAGTTGGTAGTCTATTTAGTAAGTAGACAGATGTGTTTACTGCCTCAGCCCAGAAGTTGTTTGGCATTTTGGCCTCAAACAGTAGGCATCTGGCCATATCAAGAACAGTCCTGTTTTTCCTCTCACAAACACCATTTTGCTGTGGTGTGTAGACAGTGGTCAGTTGGTGTAGGATGCCAGCATCATCACAAATCTTCTGGAACCTCTGAGACACATACTCGGCTCCATTGTCTGACCTTAGGCTCTTGAGTTTGCTGTTGGCTTGGTTTTCAGCCAAAGCCTTGAACTTGAGAAAGAAGTCAGTGACATCTGACTTTTGTTTCAAGAAGGTTACCCAACAAAACCTGGTGCAGTCATCAATGAACAAGGCAAAAAACTTGCAGCCATTTAGTGAGCTGGTCTTCATAGGTCCACAGATGTCAGTGTGAACCAACTAAAGTTTCTCTTGGGCTCTCCATGCCTTGTTGACTGGAAAGGGCAGTCTGGTTAGCTTGCCAAGCTGACAGACTTCACACACCTCTTTGTTTGGCTCGAACTTAACCATATCTTCAGCCAAATTCAGTTTTTGCATTTGCCCGAGTGAGTTGTAGTTCACATGCCCCATTCTTTTGTGCCACAAACTTGCCTCATTAGTCTGAGCTGCATATGCTCTTGCTTGCAACTGATTTACATCCACATTGAAGGTTCTATCTTGCATAGCTACTTTTGCCAACACCTGGTCAGTAGCATCTTTGATTGTGCAGATTTTGCCTTCAAACAGGAGAGAGTACCCTTTCTCCAGTAGCTGACCATCACTTAACAAATTTTGGTCAATGTCAGGTACATAAAGAACTTCTGAAATGGTTTTAATACCTGACTTGGTGCAAATCACTGCTTTGCCTTTGCCTTTAGCCTTAAGAAGCTCACCATTTCCAATTCTAACATTGGATTCAAATGAGGTGTCAAGCTCCTTGAACATGCTTTCCTCTGAGGCCATATGATGAGTGCATCCACTATCGATCAGCCAAATCTTGCTGACTTTGCTTGAGCTTGCAAAGCAGGAGGCTGTGAAGACATGTTCTTCCTGTGCCTTGATGTCTTCAGCTACTTGAGCCTGATTATGATTCTGTGACTGAGCTTTTGGTTTGTTCTTACACACTTTCTCAATGTGACCAAGCTGTTTGCAGCCTCTACACTGAATGTCAGGCCTGTACCAGCAATATTTCTCAAGGTGAGTTGTTCTTTTGCAATGAGCACAGGGTGGAAACTTCTTCTTGGCAGCTTCCTTCTTTCCTATTTCTTTCTTTTCTGACATAGGCTTCTTGCCTTTGTGATTCGAGCTGAAGCTTGAGCTCTCTCTACTCCTAGCTTGAAAAGCTCCCTCAGAATACTCCTCCATTCTGTTTGCTCTTCTTTGCTCTTGAGCATAGAGAGCATTTATCAGTTCTGTCAAGGGAATGGCAGATAAGTCCCTCGAATCCTCCAGGGAAGAAATCTTGGATTCATACTTCTCTGGCAAGGTTGTTATGATTTTCTCCACTACCCTCTGATCACTAAAGTCATCTCCAAGCAGTCTTATGTTGTTGACAGTAGACATTATTCTGTCAGCATACTGCTTGATGGTTTCTGAGTCTTTCATTCTCAGATTCTCAAAGTCCCTTCTCAAGTTAATGAGTTGTTGCTGCCTGGTTTTGTCTGAGCCTTGAAACTCTTCCTTGAGTTTGTCCCAGGCCTCCTTTGGTGTGTCGCAGGCCATTATCCTTGTGAAGATAGCATCTGAAACTCCACTTTGAAGGCATGACATGGCCTTGTACTTCTTTGCACAGTCTTCATTATACTGCCTTATCTGAGCTATCGTGGGATTAGCTCTTAAGGGTGGTGGTTCAGTGTCATTTTGGACAACATTCCACAGGTCATGTGCCTGTAGATATGTTTTCATTTTGACAGCCCATATATTGTAGCTTTCACCAGCAAACACGGGTGGAGGTGGTGGTGAGAAGCTCATCTTCACGCAGCTTCCAAAACTCTGAGCAACAAAGATAGTTCCTGCTTCTTTTCTTTCAAACACTCAGTACACAACAAGAGGCCCTCAAAGACAACAGGCTCTCGATACCATTTGTTGGATTCAACTTAGCAAACAAAGTTTAAAAAACAACTTAGATGAATGTTTTAGATGTTTGAAAGCTTAAAACCGGAGCAAGAACAAGCAAAAGATGAATGAGCAAAAAGTTTTTCCTCATTACCCGAATAAGTGCATGGTTACAAACATAAATAGAACAAAGTTACATAGAAAGAAAACACAGCTTGCTTGTGCAAGTAACTAAAGGTTTACATCAACAAAATGACAACCTAATTTGACTAGTAAATCAGCTAAGCACACATTTTAACCTTAGCTGATCAAAACATACAATGATTACACCATAGACTAACAAAAGTCAACTAGAAGGACAAGGCTTGTCGAATTGCACAACGAATTCCAACATGCTTCAGCCGAGTTTCTGGTTTCATGCATGCAACGTAAGTTTGCATGGATTCTTCAACTTGCTGCTGTCGTTACCACCTTTTAAACAGAAATGCATAAAGCTGATTGGTCGCAAAAGGATATATACAGACATATAAGGTAAATCACCAAGAGACCTTTGCAGTCGTAGCAAAAATGAATATTGTGGGTGTTCTTTTATCTTTAACTGCTAACTTTGGTTGGTGTTTACAACAATTTGATATTAAGAATGTGTTCTTACATGGGGAGTTAGAAGAAGAAGTGTACATGGAACTTCCACTGAGTTTCAATGAATTTTTTTTAAAAGAAAGTGTGTAGGTTAAAGAAAGCTTTATATGGATTAAAGCAATCGTCGAAAAATTTGCTAAAGTGATGCTAGCAATGTGGAACAAACAAAGTCAATGAGATCTTACCTTGTTTATAGAACATTCAAAAGGAGGAGTTAGATCCCTACTTGTATATATAGATGACATCATCATCACTGGGAATGGTCAAATTGAAAGAGAAACACTCAAAAAGTGCTTAGCAAAGGAGTTAAAATTAAAGAACTAGAGGGCTGAAGTATTTTTTAGGAATTGAAGTGGCATACCCAAGAAATTGCATCTTTATTTTCCAACAAAAGTATGTCCTAAACTAGCTTAAAGAAACATGCAATCTTGGATGAAAGGCAACAAGCACACACATTGAGCCTAACTTGAGATTGAGTGAAGAAAAGGATTATGGAATCGTATATAAGGGAAGATATCATCGGTTGGTTGGGAAACTGATATACTGGTCCCATACAAGGCCAAACATAACATTTTTCGTAAGATTAGTAAGTCAATTCATGCATAATCTAAGAGAGAAACACTTGCAGGCTATCAACAAAATTTTTTCCTATCTCAAAGGAACATCGGGTAAAGGAATCTTGTTCAAGAAAAATGAAGGATTGCTCATAGAGGCATATACTAGTGTTGATTATGCAGGTTCTGTTGTAGATCATGATCAACTTCAGAATATTGTACATTTCTTGGTGGGAACCTAATAACATAAAGGAGTAAGAAGTAATCGGTTGTTGCAAGATCAAGTGTTGAAGTAGAGTTCAGAGCTATAACTCATGGATTTTGTGAATTGAGGTGGCTTAAAATAATACTTGATAACTTTAAAATCAAGTGGGAAGGACCTATAAAACTCTATTGCGACAAGTCTTCCATCGGAATTGCACATAATCTAGTGCAACATGATCTCACAAAGCACATCGAAGTAGATAGACACCTTATTAAAGAAAAGCTGGACAGCGACATGATTTGCACTCCATATATATCATCAAGTAATCAATTGGCAGATGTATTAACTAAGGGAATGCCTACTTTCAACTTTGAAGACATTACATGCAAGATGGGAATGGAAAATATCTATTCACCATCTTGAAGGAAAGTGTTGAAAAATCTAAAATATATATATTTTTTGTACAGCTATAATTTCTATGTATATCCCATGATTTCTGCTATATTCTTAAGTTAGAATAATTTACTTTTAACATGTTTTAGGATAGAATAAATTAACTCCTACTTTTGTGGGAGATTATAGATCTCATGAAATTGACAAAAGTCCACTTCCATTTCTATAAATATTGTACAGGCTAAGCCTAGAAAAAATATAATAGAGCAATCCAAAATATTTTTGAGATACAAATATTTTACTTCATATACCAAAATCTTACATTTAATATAATAATTAATATATTATTTTTTCTTCAATTGCAAAAGTGATACTATTGTTTTAATACTATTTTCTTGCATTACTACATATAATTTTCTTTTAATATATTTTAGATTAATACTGAAAAAATATTTTAGATAACTTCGAAATTTGGTTAACATACTATTTATATTAGGGATACATCTTAAAATTATACATAAATTTTGGTTTAATATGCAATTTTATACACGAATTATTATTTTGTGTCATTTTATACATGAAATTTTGATTTGACCAATTCCCACAAATTATTAACATAATTATTGATATAACATCATTTCATGTTTTTATATTGCATACACAAGTAATATTTATGCAATATAAAAATCAATTGATGTATTTATTCTTTAAATGTGTATGATAGAATCAAAATTAACATTTCATGTATACATTTGAACCACATTTGAAGTTTCATGTGTATAATTATATCAAATCACAATTCATGTATCAAGTTGTATATTTAAAACAATATTCATGTATAATTTTGAGATTTATAAGGATAAATGTAACGACCCAATAGCCGGGTGATCGAAAATGTGTATTTTTTGGTCTCCATTTTCGACAAAGGGATTCGTAAATATTTATTAAAAATATTTACAAAGTTAGTTGTGTGATTAATTAGATTTTGGTTAGGGAATTAGCTTGAATTAAGATTAATTAGGTGTAAGGACTAAATTGAATAAAGGATGAAAACTTAATTATAGGATAGAGAAAAGTCAAGGAACTAAATTAGAATTAAGCCATAAGTGACAAATGTGTGGTAATAGTGAAAATACATGTGGTAAAATAAAAATACGTATATTAATTAAGTATTTTCTTATTATTTAAGTAAATGATATTATATTATATTATATTATATTATATTATATTATATTATATTATATTATATTATATTATATTATATTATATTATATTATATTATATTATATTATGTAACATAAAATAAAATAAAGTAAATTAAACAAATAAAGAAAGAAAAGAATAGAAAAAGAACAAAGCATTGGAACGAAACAGAGAAGGAGAAAGGAGAAAGAAAAGAAAAAAAAATTAGGGTTTGGTAAGTCAATTTAGCTTCTTTTCTTGTAATTTTTGAGTTTTTAGAATTCTAGAATCAAATACTACTTGATTTATGTTAAAATTTTGAAAATTAGTGAATTTTTAGATGTTAATCATGTTGAATAATTTGAAGTATTAAGGTTTAAATTGATAAATTTTTAAGTTAGAAATGGAAAGGGATTAAACTATGAAATAAATTATAGGTTTTGAAGTAATAGAGACTAAATTGAGAGAATTCGAAATTAGGATTTATGGTGAATTTAGGGAGTTGAAATTAGATTAAAGTGGAAATTAAATGAAATATGAAATTATTTTTGTAATAAAAAGAGTTAGTTTAAATTAAGGACTAAATTGGAATTTAGATAAAAGTTAAGTATAATTTAAATATTCAATGTGAAATTGTGTGTATTGATAAATTTTAATTGTTCCGATTTCTATAGCTAACGTTGTGCCGGAGACCTTGGCTAAGAAAGGAAAAGAGAAAATCGACGAAAAGTGATTTGGAAATTACGGTTTGTATTTCTATAATTCGAAGCTAATTATTAATTGTTGTATTTATTGTTATATTTATAGTAAGTGAAATTGAGGTGAGGATTGTGTAGGGGTGTTCAATCGGTTAACCGATCCAAAATAACATTAACCGAATTAATCGACCCTTCAAAATTTTTAACCGTTAACCAAACCGAAATTTTTTCTGTTAATTCGATCGGTTATCCGAATTAACCGAAAATTATATGTTTTTTTAATTTTTGGTTAAAATAAGTATAAAATTAACCGAATCAACCGAATTACCCGAATTACCCAAATTAACTGAATTAACCGAATTAACCGAATTATTTGTATAAAATTTTATGTTTTTTATTTTTATTTTTAGTTTTAGTTTTAGTTTTAGATTTTTATTTTTATTTATTAAATTATTTGTAATTTTTATGATTGGGTTGGGTAATTGGGTTGGGTTGGGTACTTGGGTTAATATATATTAGATTGGGTATTTGGGTTTATGTTGGATTGGGTTTGAGTGAATAGTGGGCTATTTATATATTATAATTTTATTTATTAATTTTTTCGATTAAACAGAAAAAATTTGGTTAACCGACCGGTTTTGAACCGAATTAACTGTTAACCAAAAACTCAAAAAATTATTAACCGACCTCCGACCAAATTAATTCAGTTAACCGACCAATTAATCGAATTCGATCGGTTAGCCAAATTTTTTCGGTTTTACCCGAATTTTGCACACCCCTAGTATTGTGGTATTGAATTGAATTGAATTATGAATATATGTGATTATTTGAATTGAAATGTGTATTGATTGAAAATTGAGAAATTGAAATTGAAACCCTTTTAACTGTATCGGGCTGAGTTGGATATAGTTGGCGTGCCATAGGATTAGAAGTGTTTAGGGATACTTCAACCATGAGTCGATGAGACACTAGGTGTCATATTATTACTTCGAATAAATTCGATGAGGTATTGGGTACCAATTTACTTCGGCAAGGCCGATGAGACACTGGGTGTCACTATATTACTTCGAATTATCCGATGAGGCACTGGGTGTCATACTGGTGTGTTTTGGTTGGATCCGTATATCCGCAAAAGTCCGAGTCCTGTTAATAGGGGTAAATAAATGAATTGACAATATGAAAGATATTGGATGATTTTAAACATGAAATGATTGAGATATTGAATTGAGTTATAGAATTGAAATGTACGGACTAATGGGTTCATAAAATGGGTATGGATATAGTGACATGATATGTGTATTCTATTGAGAATAACTATTTGAATAACAATTATGAAATTCAAATAGTAAGAGATGAGAATTGAAAGTGTTATAAATGATATGTTATGAAATTGATTATTTGTTTAAATGACTTTTGTTATGTGTATTTATATATATAAATACTTGTTAATAAGTATTCAGATTATAGAAATACCACTGAGTTTATACTCAGCGTACGGTTTGTTTCCGTGCGTAGGTTAGGTCAAAGTCAGATTGTTGAATCAGTATCCAAGCCAATCCCGAACTCAAAGTGGTGAAATATATTTCTTTTTAGTAATGACATGTACCTAGGCTATTTATGTAAATCATTTTGGGAAATGATCATAAATGATGTTATAATATGAAATTGTTTGAGTACATATGAATTTATGTGTGATGTTTTAATACTATCAAATGGTATGTTTTGGTTTGAATTAGTGTGAAAATAGAATTGGTTTAAATAGTATACTATTAGATTGATTTGGATAATATATGTGAAGTATTTATGAATGAACATTGGTTAGCTTAATTAAGTTGATTATTTAGCATGATTTGGATGTATTTGATTGTGTTTTAGATCGATTGAAAAATTTGTTGTTGAATTGCTTGTGGTTTAAGTTTGCAGAGTTGGTAAAACTTGATGAAAAAGGCTTATTTTGAATCCACACGGGCGTGTAACCAGACCGTGTGAGACACACAACTTACACATGGGCGTGTGGTTAGGCCGTGTGTCCCCTACATCTTTTAAATTTAAAATAGAATGCTCAGATGTTACCACACAGGCAGAGATACGGGTGTGTGTCTCAGTCATGTGAAGCACAAGGGCGTGTGGTTTGGTCGTGTGAGGTAAGTCAGGGAGTTACACGGGTTAGGACACGGCTTGAAGCACGGGCATGTTATAAGGTCACATGGGCGTGTCCCTTGACTACACAGGCGTGTGTGCCCTATACCTAGGAAAATTTTTGAAATTTCGCAAAAAATTCTCTGAGTTTTCGACTAAGTCTCGATTTGTTTCTAACACATGAATTGGGCCTCGAGGGCTCAATAAAGGGACATTATGATTAAATTATGATGTGTATATTGTAATATTATATGATTGTTCGTATTTGTTTTGAAATGTTCGATAATTCTTCGTAATCCTATTGCGGCAACAAATTAGGGTTAAGGGGTGTTACATTTAGTGGTATCAGGGCTATTTAGATTTAGTCGATTCTCAGATTAAATTGAGCTCAAAATTTAGTTTAAAAGGTACATGCCATAATTGAGTCGAATTGAGTCGGGATTAGATGCTGATATATTTGTTTGTTTCTGTTTTTTAGTTAAAGATGTCAGATGAATATATTGCTAATACTGATCAAGAAATGTATACTGGAGATGATGAATCATATGAAAAAGATGAAACCGAGTCAGTAACACCAAGTGTAAATCCAGTAAGAAATCAACCACCTAACGTCGAAAGAGGTAATGTTAGAGAGAGAGATGATTCACAGCTACTTAGGGTTATAGTTGATGCCTTTCAACGAGTAGCAGAGACTGTATCTGCTACAACATTTGCACCTACTACCCGACGAGCTCCGATTAAAGAACTACGTAAATATGGTGCCACTGAATTTTTGGGATTCAAGGGAGTCGATCCATCTACTGCTGAAAATTGGTTGGAGTCTACAAAAAGAATTCTGCAACAGCTTGAATGCACTCATTGGGAAAGTTTATTGTGTATTGTATCTTTATTACAACGGGAGGCATATGTATGGTGGGAATCAGTAATTCGACATATACCAGCAGAACAGGTAAACTAAGATTTATTTCAAAGAGAATTTCAAAAGAAATATGTGGGTGAATTATACATTGAAGATAGAAAACAGGAGTTCTTGGTGCTAAAACAAGGTGAAATGTCAAGAGTTGACTATGAACGAGAATTCTCATGACTTAGTAGATATGCAGCTGAATTTGTACCAACAAAAGTTGATATTTGTAAGATATTTCTACAAGGTTTACGTGATGAATTACGTGTACAGCTGGTATATCTCAGAATTACAGAATTTACAGATTTAGTTGGGAGAGCAAAGATGGTTGAACAAGTACTAGGTCCCGACAAAAAGCCTGAAAATACTCGTCTAATTGGGAAACGTACTGGAACTACTAGTTCAAATCTGCAACCTAAAAGATCTAAAGAATCTCGAGGTAGCTGGAGACTACGTTTTAGATCAGACAGAGGTGATAGAAATCGTGGAAGGCAAAAGATAGTTTCTATTGGAAGTGTGCGAGGTCCGTCATCGGATATTGAAATACCAGATTGTGATCATTGTGGGAAGAAGCATAGAGGTGAATGCTGGAAATTAAATCAAGGATGTTTCCGTCATGGATCTACTGAGCCTTTCATTAGAGATTTTCCGAAAAATGAAAATGCTGCACCAGTTACATCATAGAGATCAGTGCCTACTTCTAGAGGACGAGGATTTAGCGGAAGTGGTTCATTTTCCAGAAGTGGTACTAGAAGAAGAAGTGATGTAGCTACTCGACAATCAGAAGCTAGAGTACCAGCTCGAGCATATGTTGTGCAGATACGTGAAGAGGGTGATGCACAAGATGTGGTGAAAAGTATATTTTTATTGCATACATAACATGTTTATGCTTTAATAGACACAGGATATTCACACATATATGTTAATACAAAATTAGTTGAAATGGGAAATTTAAAATATGAAACATCTAGAGTATCAATAGTAGTGTCTAGTCCATTGGGGCAAACTATGTTAGTGAATCAGGTGTGTAAGAGGTATCCTCTAATGGTACAAAATAAAAATTTTCTTGTTGATATGTTGATAATGTCGTTTGGCGATTTTGATATAATTCTGGGAATGGATTGTTTATCTGGGCATAGAGTGATTTTAGATAGCTATAAAAAGAAGTTCACTGTTTAGAGTGAAAATGGGAATAAGATCGAGGTCAATGGTATTCGAACCAGTGGGTTGACTCGTATATTTCAGCAATTCAGGCTAACAAACTTCTTCATCAGGGTTGTGCAGCTTTTCTGGCTTATATTATTAATTCAGATTCTGTTGAAAGCTAATGCAATAAAATTAGGACTGTTTGTGAATTTCCTGATGTATTTCCAGAAGAATTGTCGGGATTACCACCTAATACAGAGGTTGAATTTGCAATAGAAGTCTATCCTAGTATAGCTCCGATATTAATACCTCCATACTGTATGTCACCTACCGAGTTAAATGAATTGAAAGTGCAGTTGCAAGATTTATGGATAAAGGATTTATACATCCTAGTATTTCACCTTGGAGAGCTCTAGTGTTATTTGTTAAAAAGAAAGATGGTTCAATGTAGTTGTATATTGATTATTGACAATTGAATAAGGTGACTACCCGTTACCTCATATTGATAATTTATTTGACCAGTTAAAAGGAGCTTCTATGTTTTTAATGATTGATTTGAGATCGGAGTACTACCACTTGAAGGTGAAAGAAAGTGACGTACTGAAGACAACATTTCGTACAAGGTATGGCCATTATGAATTCTTAGTTATGCCTTTCAAATTGACTAATGCTCCAGCTACTTTTATGGATCTTATGAACTGTCTTTTTCAACCGTACCTGGATCAGTTTGTGGTGGTTTCCATTGATGATATTCTGGTCTATTTTAAGTCTGAATCTGAACATGAGCAGTATCTTAGAATTGTTTTACAAATATTACGGGAGAAACAGTTATACGAGAAACTTAGTAAATGTGAATTCTGGTTATCAGAAGTTGTATTTCTATGACATGTGGTTTTGGCAGATGGAATTAGAGTTAATTCAAAGAAGATTGAAGCAATTTTTAGTGGGAAACACCGAAAAGTGTGTCAGAGGTACGTAGTTTTCTGGGATTGGCTGGTTACTATCGAAAATTTGTAAATGGATTTTCAAATATAGCTTTGCCGATGACAAAGTTGTTGCAAAAGAATGTTCCATTTGTCTGAGATGATCAATGACTAGAAAGTTTTGAGAAGTTGAAACAAATGTTGACTGAGGCACCAGTTTTGACACTGCCAGAGTTGGGAAAGGATTTTGTTATTTACAGTGATGCTTCTTTGAATGGTCTCGGGTGTGTATTAATGCAAAATGGAAAAGTGATAGCTTATGCATCTCGGTAATTGAACAACATGAACGTAATTATCTGACGAATGATTTGGAACTAATTGTCATGATTTTTGCACTAAAGATCTGAAGATATTATTTATAGGGTGAGAAATGTTATATTTACACTGATCATAAAAGTTTCAAGTATCTTTTATCTTAAAAGGAGCTGAATTTGAGACAGCGACAGTGGATAGAACTTTTAAAAGATCATTATTGCGTTATTGATTATCATCCGAGAAAGGCAAATGTTGTAGTCGATTCATTAAGTAGAAAAACAGCAATTGAATTATGAGCAATGTTTGCACAGCTCAGCATCAGTGATGATGAAAGCTTATTGGCTGAATTAAGAATCAAACAGGTGATGATTGATCAGATCAAGTCAGCACAGTTAGAAAACGATAAGTTGATGAAGAAGAAAGAAATGGTTCAAAATGGTACGTCACATAATTTCAGCATTGATGGTTATGGTTGCTTGAGATTTCATAATCGGATTTGTGTTCCGAATGTTTCTAAATTAAAGGAGTTAATACTTCGAGAAGCACATGACAGTCCTTTTACATTGCATCTAGGAGGAATGAAAATGTACTGTAATCTACAAAAATCTTATTGGTGGCCAGGTATGAAATGCGATATAGTTGAGTATATAGCTAAATGTTTAACTTGTCAACGAATAAATATAGAGCATCAGGCTCCTACTGGACTACTTCAACTTATTAACATTCCTGAGAGGAAATGGGAATGTATTACGATGGATTTTGTAACGAGGTTACCGTTTTTGGTAAGTAAGAAAAATGTCATTTAGGCGATTGTTGATCTGCTTACAAAGTCAACTCATTTTATAGTAGTCAGAATTGATTGGTCACTTTAGAAACTTACTGAGGTTTACATTCGGGAAATTGTGAGACTGCATGGTATTCCTGTGTCAATAATTTCTGATCAAAATCCTAGGTTCACATCAAGATTTTGGAGACAGTTACATGAATCTCTTGGTACACAATTCAACTTTAGCATAGCTTTTCATCCGCAGACTGATGGACAATCTGAGCGAGTTATTCAAATTTTGGAATATATGTTTTGAGCTTGTGTCATTGATTTTGAATTAGGTTGGGAACGTTATTTACCATTGGCTGAATTTGTATATGATAATAGTTTCCAATCAAGTATTCAAATGGCTTCGTATAAAACTTTATATTTTCGTAGATGTCAGTCACCTATGTGTTGGATAGATTTGAATGAAAGAAAAATGATTGGGCCAGAGTTAATTCAAGAAACAGAGGACACTGTTGAGAAAATTTGAGATAGATTGAAGGCAGCTTTTTATAGATAGAAATCGTATGCTGATTTGAAACGTTAGGATATTGAGTATTCTTGTAACACCCCTTACTCGTATCGGACGCCAGAACAGAGTACGAGGCGCTACCTATCTCAACACATGCAAACAAACATTTCCTAGTTAAGAAATTTCGCTCTAAATTAAAACTTTTCACAATACCTTAATGTCCCTACTATGGGCCTACGAGGCCCCGAACACACTTTGGAATTGATTCGGGACTAATCTGTTCACTCTAGAAAATTTTGTAAAATTTCAAGTAGACAGGGGCACACGCCCGTCTGCCTTCTTAACATGGCCATGCTGAAGGCCCGTGTGGCTCACACGGCTTGAACATATCGGGACACGCCCGTGTCCCTAGCCCGTACCAAATTATTTCTCGATTCGAACTGATGGGGGTTTTCACACGGCTTGGCATACACCCGTGTCCATGACCTATGTCCCCCACACGGCCATGACACGCCCATGTCTCAGCCCGTGTACAAAAACCTTGACATTCTGTTTCTTACGTCAACAACCCTTTAAGGGCACACGGCCATGGTACACACCCATGTACTAGGCCGTGTCTTTCATACGGTTAAGACATATAGCCGTGTCTCCGCCCGTGTGGTTGCTATTGGGCATTATATTTTGCCAACTTTAGGTGCAGGGGACACACGGCCTTACCACACGCTTATAGGGCAAGTCATGTGTTATACACGGTCTAGACACACGTCCGTGTGTCTGCTTGTGTAGATAAAAACAAGGCTATCTACCAAGCATTTTTGCCACCCTTACTTGTACCAACCTACACAACATCAAACATAACCAATCCAAGTATAAACACACATAACCAAAACAACCACAACTATGAGAATTTTCATCAAATGCATTTAATAATAATCAATATTAGTCAACATTAATGGCCTATACAAAATGAATATCACATCCATATGAGCCAACACTTGTGGCTAAAATAACATGACACTAACAAAAGATCAAGCCCCTATACATGCAACACTCAAAACATTTAAACTAGCTATACCAAAAGCTTTAGGTGATAGTGTGATTAATGCCTCCGACGTCCCTTAATTCCCGATGCTAACTTGGTGGAACTATACAAAAATGGAAAAGAGAGGGAGTAAACATAACGCTTAGTAAGTTGCGTGTAAATAAGTAACAACATCAGCCATACATATTTAAACACATAACATATTATAAATCAACACAACGTTCTTGAGTGAACAAAGGTAGATATCACTACATACTTATATATCACAAGTATAAGTCAAAGATTACAAAATCGTTCCAAAATCATTTTCATAGATAGAACTTACTCATGTTATTCTTACCATTAAGGCAACATAACTAGACTCATATCTCATGAGTTTCAAATAAGAACCTGTACCATCGCAACATGATTATATCATTCCATATCTTTATCATAAGCTTTAAAATAACCCATGAAACCATTTGGAATATTAAAAGATATCCGACAAGCCTTACACAAGAGGGTAAATTATAGATGCCATGTCTTAGACATGGTCTTACATTGGCTTACATGTCGAGGCCAATACCATGTCCCAGACATGGTCTTACACTAGCTCTTCTCTTAATACTGATGCCATGACCCAAACATGGTCTTACACTAGCACACATATCAATGTCAATGCCATGTCCCGAACATAGTCTTACACTGGATCTCATAACATTGCCGATGCCATGTTCCAAACATGGTCTTACACTGGCTCTCATATCGTGGCTAACGCCATGTCCCAGACATGGTCTTACACTAGCACACATATCACCCAATGTCATGGCATGTATATCCAATCTATTCCTAGGTTCAATCGAGACTTTACTATATTAAATTTCATCATGCATTATTCATAAGCATATTCAACCATATTATACAAAATCAATCATTCAACATATAATAACGATAAAGTTTCCTTACTTACGTACAACTTACCTCGATATACAAAAAGTGGACGACTAGTTGGATTTAGTCTACTAGCTTGGCCTTCCCCCAGTTTAGGTCCAGATCTCGTATTTCTTGATCTAAAATGATAAAAATTCACTAATTTAATCATCATATTAATAAATGCATTTCATAATTCGTATTTTGGCAAAATAACCAATTTGCCCCTAAACTTTCACAAAATTATGATTTTATCCCTAGACTCGTAAATCGATTTTCTTCGAATTTCCACATTAACCAAGCCTATACAAACTACTTTAAGCCTATAGCATCTCACAATTTCAATTATTTCATCTCACAATTTCAATTATTTCACACATTTACCGCATAAATTATAACTTATGCAAAATGGTCCTTAGTTAGGGTTTTCATGAAAACTACTTCACAAAAGTTGTTTATTTAACAACCATAACTCATTTTCTTCTATAAAATTTCAGCAACCAACATGAGTACTCTCATGGCAAAACCCTAGACTCTCAACCATTTTGCAAAATAGTCCCCACATTAGTTAGCTTATGCTACAAGGGTCCCAAAAGTACAAAAATTATCAAGAAAAGTTATAAAAAAGTACAAAAATTATCAAGAAAAGTCATCAAAATCACTTACTTATGAGAGAACTTAATGGCTGAAAGTTTCAAGCTTCAAAGACCCCTTTCTTGCTGAAAATTTCGGTGGTGAAGAGAAGAAATGAAAAAGATGATAGTTAGCCTTTAGGTTTATTATTTATTTATCAATTAAGTCACCTACCCTTTCACCATTCCATGAATTAAGGCTCCATGTCCAGCCACTAACATTTTATTGGTCTATTTACTCAATAAGGACATCTACTTTAATGTTCCATAACTATTTGACACATTTAGCTAGTAGAACAAAACTTTTGCACTTTATGCGATATAGTCCTTTTTTGCAATTAAGCATGCAATCGCTAAAATTATTACACCAAAATTTTCTTGCACTCATATAATCATGCTATAACACATAAAATAATAAAAATAATAATTTCTCCCACCTCTGGTTAGTGGTTCCGAAACCACTGTTACGACTAGGCCCAAAATCGGGCTATTACAATTCTGTAGGTGATAAAGTATTAATTAAAATTTCACCTTGAAAGAAAATCTTGATATTTAGCCGAAAGGGAAAATTGAGTCCTCGTTTTATTGGGCTGTATGAGATTGTGGAAAGAGTTGGGCCAGTTGTTTACCGATTAGCTTTCCCTCCGGAATTATAGAAGATTCATGATGTTTTTCACGTTTCTATGCTCATAAGATACAGATCAGACCCTTCACATGTTATTTCAACAGAGGATATTGAAATTCGACCTGATTTATCATATAAAGAAGAGCCGGTTGAGATATTAGCTCGAGAGGTGAAAGAATTGCGTAATAAATGAGTACCATTAGTAAAAGTACTATGGCGAAGTCATAGTGTTGAGGAAGCAACTTGGGAACCAGAAGAAACTATGAGATCTTAGTACCCCCACCTCTTTTCAAGTAAATTTCGAGGACGAAAATTTATTAAGAAGGGAGAAATGTAACGACCCAATAGTCAAATAATTGGAAAAGTGTATTTTTGGGTCTCCATTTTTGACAAATGGATTCATAAATATTTATTAAAAATATTTACGAAGTTAGTTGTCTGATTAATTAGATTTTGGTTAGGTGAATTAGCTTGAATTAATATTAATTAGGTGTAAGGACTAATGAATAAAGGGTGAAAACTTAATTATAGAATATAGAAAAGTCAAGGACTAAATTAGCAATTAAGCCATAAGTGACAAATGTGTGGTAATAGTGAAATACATGTGGTAAACTAAAATACATATATTAATTAATTATTTACTTATTATTTAAGTAAATGATATTATGTTATTATATTATATTATATTATATTATATTATTATATTATATTATATAACATAAAATAAAATAAAGTAAATGAAACAAATAAATAAAGAATAGAATAGAAAAAGCACAAAGCATTGGAACGAAGTAGAGAAGGAGAAAGGAGAAAGAAAAGAAAAAGAAAAAGATTAAGGTTTAGGGTTCAAATTCAATTTGGTAAGTCAATTTAGCTTATTTTCTTGTAATTTTTGAGTTTTTGGAATCCTAGAACCAAATGCTACTTGATTTATGTTGAAATTTTGAAAATTAGTGAATTTTTAGATGTTGTTCATGTTGAATAATTTGAAGTATTAGGGTTTAAATTGATAGATTTTTAAGTTAGAAGTGGAAAGGGATTAAATTGTGAAATAAATTATAGGTTTTGAAGTAATAGGGACTAAATTGAAAGAATTTCAAATTTAGGGTTTATGGTGAAATTAGGGAGTTGAAATTAGATTAAAGTGGAAATTGAATGAAATATGAAATTAGTTTTGTAAGAAAAAGAGTTAGCTTAAATTAAGGACTAAATCGGAATTTAGATAAAAGTTGAGTATAATTTAAATATTCAATGTGAAATTGTGTGTATTGATAAATTTTAATTGTTTCGATTTCCGTAGCTAACGTTGTGCCAGAGACCTTGGCTAAGAAAGGAAATGAGAAAATCGACAAAGAGTGATTTGAAAATTACAGTTTGTATTTCTATAATCTGAAGCTAATTATTAATTGTTGTATTTATTATTATATTTATAGTAAGTGAAATTGAGGTGGGTATTATGGCATTGAATTGAATTGAATTATGAATATATGTGATTATTTGAATTGAAATGTGTATTGATTGAAAATTGAGAAATTGGAATTGAAACCCTATTAACTGTATCAGGCTGAGTCGGATATAGTTGACATGCCATAGGATTAGAAGTGTTCAGGGATACTTCGACCATGAGTCGATGAGTCACTAGGTGTCATATTATTACTTCGGATAAATTCGATGAGGTACTGGGTACCAATTTACTTCGGTAAGGCCGATGAGACACTGGGTGTCACTATATTACTTTGAATTATTCGATAAGGCACTGGGTGCCATACTGGTGTATTTTGGTTGGATCTGTGTATCCGCCAAAGTCTGAGTCCTGTTAATAGGGGTAAATAAATGAATTGACAATATGAAAGATATTGGATGATTTTAAACATGAAATGGATTGAGGTATTGAATTGAGTTATGGAATTGAAATGTATGAACCAATGGGTTCATAAAATGGGTATGGATATAGTGAGATGGTATATGTATTCTATTGAGAAAAACTATTTGAATAGGAATTTAAAAATTGAAATAGTAAGAGATGAGAATTGAAAGCGTTATAAATGATATGTTATGGAATTGATTATTTGTTTAAATGACTTTTGTTATGTGTATTTATATATTTAAATATTGTAAATTCTTGTTAATAAGTATTCGGATTATAGAAATACCACTGAGTTTATACTCAGCGTACGGTTTGTTTTCGTGTGCAGGTTATGTCAAAGTCAGATTGTTGAATCAGCATCCAAGCCGATCCTGAACTCAAAGTGGTGAAATACATTTCTTTTTAGTAATGACATGTACCTAGGTTGTTTATGTAAGTCATTTTGGGAAATGATTGTAAATGATGTTATAATATGAAATTGTTTGAATACATATGAATTTATGTGTGATGTTTTAATACTATCAAATGGTATGTTTTGGTTTGAATTAGTGTGAAAATAGAATTGGTTTAAATAGTATACTATTAGATTGATTTGGATAATATATGTGAAGTATTTCTGAATGAACATTGGTTAGCTTAATTAGGTTGATTATTTAGCATGATTTGGATGTATTTGATTGTGTCTTAGATCGGTTGAAAAATTGGTTGTTGAATTTCTTGTGGTTTAAGTTTGCAGGGTTAGTAAAACTTGATGAAAAAGGCTCATTTTGAGTCCACACGGCTTGGCACATGGGCGTGTAACCAGACCATGTTAGACACACGGCTTACACATAAGCGTGTGGTTAGGCCGTGTGTCCCCTGCATCTTTTAAATTTAAAACAGAAGCTCAGATATTACCACACGGGCAGAGACACGGGCGTGTGTCTCAGTCGTGTGAAGCACATGGCCTAGCACACGGGCGTGTGGTTTGGTCGTGTGAGGTAAGTCAGGGAGTTACACGAGTTAGGACACGGCTTGTAGCACTGGCATGTCATAGGGTCACACGGGCATGTCCCTTGATCACACAGGCATGTGTGCCCTGTACTTAGGAAAAATTTTGAAATTTTGCGAAAAATTCTCTAAGTTTCTAATTAAGTCCTGATTTATTTCTAACACATGAATTGGGTCTCGGGGGCTCAATAAAGGGACATTATGATTAAATTATGATGTGTATGTTATAATATTATATGATTGTTCGTATTTGTTCTGAAATGTCTGGTAACGCTCTATAACCCTGTTTTGGCGACGGATTAGGGTTAAAGGGTATTACAGATAAATTTATCAAAAATTATATATACATAATATATTTACTTAATATATAAAAATATCATAAAATAAAAGATAAACATTACCCAAAATTATAAAATAAAGGGTAAAAATATCATAAAATGACCCTCCAAATATTACATTATCTAATGAAGATATGGTATTAATATTAACATTTATAATCTAAAATCTTGACCTAATAAAATTACCAACTCAAAATAATTTTTATGAACCAAACTTAAAATATTGACAAAAATTACTCTTAAAAATGTAAAGATGATTTAAACAAAAACGCATTTAATATTATAATACGGTGGAACTTTTAAAATCCATCAATAAGAAATATCAACAACAACGAATTATTAATGTCATGTGATCTTTGGATTCATTGTATGAATAAAAGGAAAACATGCCATCACTATTAATAAAATCTAAAAATCTTCTTTGAAAACATTAAACACTTGTATATTATTAAAAAATAAAAACAAATACTTGTAAAAGCATTATATTAACATGAAAAAATGAACTTAAAAATTAAAAATATGTTTTAAGTGAAATTTTATTTAGTGATAATTATCCATTACAACAATGGATAAAGAAATCAATATCTGTATTTAAATTTTGAAATTAAATGGTAATTTTATGTCTACATCCCCAAGTCTTTTCATGTTTGGTTATCGTAGGTAGATTTTAATTTAGTTAATTTATTAGTTTTAATTTAAATTGTGCCAAATCTTAATTTATTTATAATGTAATAATTTAATTCTATATAATGATTACTCTATTTGTAATAATTTGATACTTGTAATTACTCATATTTATTTCACTTAAAAAAGAAACTGTTGAAAAAAAAATCTCAAATTACCTTAACCTAGCTGTCCTTCACCTTCCAGACAAACAAATATTACCTTAAATGGCAATTTAGTATTTTTTCTAAAGATGCATGCACCGTATTTGTACCATTAGTAAAATCACTAATTGAGTTAGTATCATTTTTAATCGGCTCATCAACGTGGTTATTCAAGAGTATTTTAAATTTTTTTCACTTAAAAAAATAGAAAAAATTATGCATATGATGGGATTTAAACTCACATCAATTGCAAGCTTTACTTTAATATTTTTATACATTTTAATTTTATTATGGACATTTTATTACCTCCATCAGCTATATATATTTATATTGTTTATCAAGTGTTTTACATAAATGTTTTTCCGTAATTAAAATAAATTATATTATTTGAGGGTATTTTAGTCATGTTGGGACTAAACCTACACCAATTAAATTAATAAAACCTTAAATTTACCATTCGATCGAAACTTCATTTTGATATATTTTATAAAATTTTATTTTAATATGCACAATTCATTATCTCTATCAATTGTATATAAATATATATTAATGTAATTTGATTGAGTTGGTGTCACAAGTTAACTTAATACCAACTCAATATTGATACATACAATGATATACAATTTTAATATATTTTTTCATTTTAATATCGTATATATTTTATATGTTATTATTAATTAGTTTCAAACAACTCGTTTTTATTATTTATTGTATGTTATTTTAAAAACACATTGTGTTCTAGATTTGTGGTTTCTACACGCATATGCGTGTGATAGGATTTTTATATTAATAATATATTTGATTGAGTTGGCATTACAAATTAACCTGACACCAACTCAAGTTGATGACACAATTTAATTTATTTATTTTAATAATGTACAAATTTCATATGTTATTATTAATAAGTTTCAAATCTTACGTTTTATTATTTATTATATATTATTTTTAACTAAATATTTATATTCTAAATTTTTATTTCGGATGTGATAGGAATTATAATAGATTATAATTTTGAATTCTGGCCTAGTTATGGTTACCCTATTTCCAAATTTCACCATGGCTTTGGCAGACCCTGATATTAAAGTAGACCACCATGAGTGAGATATGTGGAAAGAGTTCAGCTTATAGCACGTGAGCAAGTGGCAACGTTCCATATGAATGAAGACAAAAGTGTAATTTTGATGGTAGAAGAGGGGTATTTTCTTTAACCTGCTAAAAGACAAAAACAAACAACTCAAGTACACGTCAACAAAGCCTCCTGCTCTATATAAACTTCCATTCTCAGTCCTTGCCTCCAATCAGATTATTATTACCTTTTCCTCACCACGCAGTCTCTAAACAACCAAACACAGTCCTACATTTTAGGAGTTTTTGTTTTTCGAATCTGCGGCGGAGATAATGATGCACAGATTTATTTCGGTCAGGAGGTTATTTTCGGAAACTAAATGTTCTCTTCCTTGCCAACTACGACGACGTTGCTTCTCTCAGGTGGCTCGAAATGAGATTGATAACAGGGATGATCTTGTTCGTAAAATGCCTCCTTTTGATTACTCTCCGCCTCCTTACACCGGTCCTTCCGCCGACGAGATCCTTTCCAAACGCAAGGAGTATCTTAGCCCCTCCATGTTTTACTTTTACACCAAACCGGTGAGTTACTTTTGTATCATTTCGAAACAATGGATCGTGGAGTTTTCAGATAAACATCTAAAATCAAATTAATTGTTATTCATATGTGTTCTTTTATGATTCAAAAGCGATACTCTTGATTAATTGACAGTCCTTTCGAAACGTCTACGACGTGATTTTGTTCATGCAAACTGTAGATTTTTAATTTGAAATTTTCATTAATTAACAATCTAAATCTCTTGTAATAGATTATTATTGTCTAACTTGATACTGCACTTATTTAATATCTGTTTGGCTGATTCTCAGATTCATTGAACTGAATAACGTTTGGCAGAAGATTTGTCCTTAGTTGAATTTTGTTTTCTCAGTGGTCCCCCCCTTCTCTCTCGTCTCGCGTGTATGTTAAATGTTAATTTTGTTATAATTAAAAATTATGAGTAATGAATATTCTGTTTTTCTTTTTTTCTCTCCTTTGTACTTTTTCGTTTTCAGTTGAACATAGTGGACGGGAGGATGCAGTACTTGTTCGATGATAAGGGACGAAGATACCTAGACGCATTTGGAGGGATTGCTACTGTGTGTTGCGGCCATTGTCATCCTGATGTGGTTGAAGCAATCGTCAATCAAACCAAGCGCTTGCAGCACTCCACTGTTCTTTACCTCAACCATGCCATCGCTGATTTTGCTGAGGCCCTTGCCAACAAGTTACCCGGCAATCTCAAGGTAATTGCTTACTAAATGCTCCACTGTTCCATCACACGCTCAATGGTTATGATAAACGCTTAATGGTTAAAGACGAACGAAGAATATACATAGAGAGAGATTTGAAGTTGTCGAGGGGAGGTGTCGATGGAGCGAGTTGTAGAGACTCTACAACGAGTGAGTTGGGTTTGGAATGTATATTTGATTTTTTCTCCAAACCAAATACCGATTTATTGAGAGGTTGGTCCGCACTTGACAAATGATATTTTTCAAATTTCTCTTAAATTTAATCCGTATTCTCAATAAAAATAAAATTAAATAATTATAAAATATATTTAAAATTGTAAGAATAACTTGTTAATATTAAAAAATAATTTGTTATTCAAAATATTAAATTTAAATATATTATATCAATATTAAAAAAAATATAATTTTTTCATGAAAAAAATATATATTTTATTTTTTAAATATAATGAGTAAAGTTGCATAGTAAAATTTTTAAATAAATTAAAGTTTTATTGTTTAAAAATTTTATAGTATTAAGTAAAATAATTAAATAAACATTGATAATTATAATACAAAAGAAAAATGTAATGTTATTAATATTTAATGATAATATTAATTTATAATTTCTTTTGAGAAATGTTAATATATAATTTGTGTAAAAGTAACTATTAATTCAGAATGTAATACAGCAATTAAGCATTTAAGCTCATAAATTTAATGAGATTTAAATTAAAAATGTGTCAAATTTCTCGTGCCAATTCGCAAATTTCATAAAAAATAGTTGAAAAGTTCCGGGATCAAAGATAATTTATTACATTTTAAAATAATTACTCAAGTTGAAGTTGCTAAAATCAAATTTGACATGAGTTGGGGCGGGGCCTCCCAGCCCGCTGAATTCGCCCCTGGAAATGATGGCTGACTCTCGTTCTATTTAGAATCAACCTGTATCCCTACGCATAAGTAGCAATAATGATTAATGTTTTGCACTAGACAAAAAAATAAAAGTTTATGTCAAATAAGAGTACCCCATTTCTTTTTTTTCTTCATCTGTAATGTATGAAGTTAGTTTTTTGGGTGAAAATGTTTCAATTCTGGCCATACCTTTAAATTGTTCTCTTCCGACTTCCAAGATGATTAACTTTTTTTTTAAAATTAATATTTAGTCGTGGTATTTTATTTTGGTTTGTAGATTAACTATAGTTGATGGATATCTATTTTCATTCTCGAGTATTATTGTCTTGGCTCTTTCATCCCGTACCCGTATGATTTTTATCTAGATGACTTGTATATCAAATATTAGATTCTATGAATAGATTAAAGTGCTATTGGATTTGGATGAAAATATAAATAACTTGAGGACTTTAATAGCCAAACAACTTTGGATGCCTCAAATAACAAGCGGTATAGAACATGCCTCATTCCTAGACGATAGCTACGAGATAAATTATGACTTAACTTGGAGTTGAAGAATGCACTAGGAAATTTTCATTTTTGTGTGCTCTTCATTGTGATACCATACATATTTGGATTTAAATTGGTCTGACCGTCTTTATTATTTTTTTGTATTGTATTTTTTATCATAAATTTTGACTTCTTTTTTGTGGCTGTGTAGGTTGTATTCTTTACAAATTCAGGTACAGAAGCAAACGAATTGGCAATGATGATAGCCAGGTTATATACTGGATGCCATGACATAATATCATTGAGGAATGCGTATCATGGAAATGCAGCGGCAACCATGGGAGCCACTGCCCAAAGTAACTGGAAGTTCAATGTTGTACAGGTATGTCGCTTCAAAGTAACTGGATGCTCTTATTGTTCATAGCACTTCATTTTAAGTATTGGTCCGGATATCAGTGTGTGATTACAGTAGCTGAAAATGAAATAACAAAGGTAGGTTGTGATTAGGACACTGATGTTATGTCAATCTTATATTGTTGTTGAATTTCGAGCCAATGTTATTTAACTATGGCTTGAACATTGTATTCTAATTTACATCCAATGTTTGCTTAGTTACTAAAAGAACTTTCTGTTATTGGTATGAATGATTTGAGAAGAGCAGTTATCAAAGTGTATAAAATGCTAAAGATATGCAAGTAGTATGTAGAGATGAGCTTCCTTTTTTTTCCTTTTATTAATTTCAATATATTAATAAAGGGAGACGGAGAAAACAAAATCATAAAAGAGGATACTCAATTGTGGAAAGTTATCTGCATTCTGTTTAAACTTATCAGCAAACTTGAGAATAGGTTTACCTCAAAGTTGTGTGGGTAGGAACTATGTATTAATGCGTCACATGATGTTAGTTAGTTCTTTTATTACATGACTCTTATTGTTTGGTATCTTTTACACCATAAGGTCCATAACTTTTAACAAGAGCAGGTGGCAAACCATGGCATATAATTTCAGTTGCAGCAAATGTTGATATAAAGACAAAAGTACATTTCAACATCTCTCCCAATTTTTGATCTTTTCTTTCTTAAGGGTGGAGATAGGTGGCCAGATTTCAATCATTCCCGTATGACAAAAGCTAACGAATCATTTATTAGACATGGTTAATTTATGTAATGTTTGTTTTGTACAAACGAATTTGTATGTATATTTATATTATCTGAACTAGATATAATTAAAAATAAAATCAACCTAATTGTCCAGTACTCATGCCCAAACTAGTCCTTATATTTGTTCTATACATGTAACCCACTGTTACTGCAACACATGACCTTTGCAATCCAATGGATAAATCATATGTACTGATTATGTGCTTATCATAAATTTCAAAAACTTGATATGTCCCAGTTCCCTTTTAATCTTCGGAGTATAGAAAGTTCTGGTATTATGAAATAGAACATGATATGTCAAGTATGCCTAACCCGAAAGTATGTGCATCAGAGTGGAGTTCATCATGCCTTAAACCCAGATCCGTACCGTGGTGTCTTTGGTTCTGATGGAGAGAAGTATGCAAAGGATGTTCAAGATCTTATCCAGTTTGGAACTTCTGGCAACGTTGCTGGATTCGTTTCTGAAGCTATACAAGTAATCTCCAATATTCGCCATCTCCTTCAATCTTCATTTTCTTCTATCAACTTTTCATGATATCCTACTGAAGACACATCACCTAACGTTCCCTTTATGTTTCCATTGATAGGGAGTTGGTGGAATCATAGAATTGGCCCCAGGTTACTTGCCTGCTGTTTATAGCACCATCAAGAAAGCTGGAGGCCTTTGCATTGCTGATGAGGTTCAGGCTGGGTTTGCTCGCACAGGAAGCCATTTTTGGGGATTTGAGAACCATGGGGTTGTTCCTGACATAGTGACGATGGCAAAGGTTTTTAGTTCTCTCATTTTCTTGGTTATGGAAATATCCTAGCTATCTCCCTTTGCTAGACATGCATTATAACAGTAATCTTACTCTGATAGTAGCAGTTCTTTTGATTTAAGCGGACCACACTACTGGACTTTGTTTTTGTGTAGCTTAGCTATTCACTTGCAGCTAACTTTTGTGCCTTGAAATGTTTATTTCATGACAGGGCATTGGAAATGGCATTCCTCTAGGTGCGGTGGTAACTACCCCTGAGATTGCGGAGGTCTTGACTCGCAGGAGTTACTTCAATACCTTCGGCGGGAACCCTGTATGTACCTCTGGAGGGCTAGCCGTCCTGAAAGTAATCGAAAAAGAAAAACTTCAGGAGAATGCATTTGTTGTCGGGACCTCTTTGAAAGAGAGGCTTACTGCACTGAAAAATAAATATGACCGTAAGCTTCATCCTTTCTCCTGTATATTCTATATGAAACATTCTCTAAACTAACGGTGACTGACATTGCTGATTGTACCATGTATGGATGTGTACAGTTATAGGGGATGTAAGAGGAAGAGGACTGATGCTCGGAGTCGAACTCGTCACTGATCAGAAGGTCAAGACTCCAGCAAAGCTTGAAACTATTCATGTAATGGATCAGATGAAAGGTTAGGGTTATTCCAATCCCCACTTTAATCCTACCATAGCATAAACTTTGCTTCTTAGTTAATAATGAATAAACTTTGGTATTCTTCTAGAACTTGGAGTACTGGTTGGGAAAGGTGGATTCTATGGCAATGTGTTTAGAATTACCCCTCCTCTCTGTTTCACTAAGGAAGATGCAGGTCAGTTACTCTTCCGCGGACTGATTATCATAGCGTCCAGAACGATTTTCTTTTTAATGAATGATAATTTCTTGTTGCAGATTTCCTTGTAGATGCGATGGATTACACCATGGAGAAGATGTGAAGCACCCGACTTAAAACGTGGATGAATGAAGATATGATGTTTATTCACAAAGTTGCTTTAATCCTTGCTCCCTATCGTAAGTGAAAAAAAGAATCATCGGTGCACAGAGATTTTCAGATTGAATAAGTTTTAAAAATTTGGTAGCTATGGTTTTTAAAAGCTGTTTTGATGAGTCAACAACTCGTTGTCTCTTGTTCAAACTCTTCCATGTTTGTGTTGCCGCATAACTTTGGCATTCATAAAAATTCAACATATGTTACTCATGGTAATTTGGGTTTATAAATTATGTCGAGCAGCGAGATTCTTGTATGTACCCAAATCCTTTTCCCGTAACTGATTTATGAAAAATTTATCACATCACATTCTGGGATTTGTTTAAAGAGGGGAGAATATTATTTTTTTTTAAAATATTTTTTCAATTAAACATAAATATATTTAATTGTTAAACTCAAAATTAAAGTCTATGTTTTTAAAGTGGAAATATTCCGTAGTTATATTTCTTGTTTTATTCATATAAATTATACATGTAAAATTTATCTTAAATAAAATTTTTTAATTATTTATTTGATGTATACATTTTTTTTAAAAGATGAAAAACTATTTACTTCTACTCATAAATTTCTCCCATTTTTAAATATTATATCTGTAGCATTATTTCCTGACTAAATATTTTGTACTGATCACATTTCATTAAAGTAGTATTATTAAAAACAATTTTAAAAGATTTATTATATTCATATATACTATTTATCAATATCAACTATTAATATTTTAAAACTAAACATATAATATATATTATGTTTAAATTTCTTAATCATATTTTTTTAAATGCTATAATTTTTTAAAAGTTTAAAAAATAATTAAAAGTAATTTAGTTAGTACAAACTTATGCATCAAAAAAGAAAAAAAAAACTAGTATATATATATTTGCTATCATATGGTAAAAGTATTAAGAAAGTTTTATATTTCGGGGCAGATTATATTTCGGCCCCTCAATTAAAAAATGGATAAATTAGCCCCTTCTGTTAAATTTTATCTGTCAAATGATCACGAAGACATGTTGAAAATTATTTTTTTATAGGTAAACTATAAAAATGGTCACCCAACTTTGCCTTTTGTTTTATTTTGATCTTCCAACTATTAATTTTTTCGATTTAGTCACTAAACTTTTCGAAATTGAACAATTTAGTCACTCTAAGCTGATGTGGGTTTTTTATTGGTCTAGTAACAAAATTAGCCCTTAATATATACACATTCTATCAATTTGATCCTAAATATAAAAAAAATAATTCAACAAAATTAGCCCTCAATGTAAACAAAAATTTTCATTTTAGTTCCAATTCTAAAAAATTAATAAATTTGACCCTCAACATTTACAAAATCTATCAATTTAGTCCTAACTCTAAAAATTTAAAAAATATTTAAAAAATTATTTTTAGCTCTATATAACCCATTGGCTAACTTATGTGAGATATTAAAAAAAAGAAAAAGAGTACCCTCTTTCAAGTCACTTGCAAAAAAACCCTAACAAATAACATTAAGACTAGATTGACATATTTTATAAATGTTGAGGGTCAAATTTATTGAATTTTTTAGCATTAGAACTAAAATGACAAATTTTGTAAACATTGAGGGCTAAATTTGTTGAATTTTTTATATTTAGGATCAAATTGATAGAATGTCTAAATATTTGAGGGCTAATTTTGTTAGTAGACCAATAAAAAACCCACATTAACTCATAGTAACTAAAATATTTAATTTCAAAAAGTTTAATGACTAAGTCAAAAAAATTAATAGTTGGGTAAGTCAAAAAAATTAATAGTTGGGTAATCAAAATAAAATGAAATGCATAGTAGGGTGACAATTTTTATAGTTTACCCATAAATTTTTTTTATCATTCCACATCATCATTTAACAGAAAAAATTTAATGGAGGGGCTACTTTGCACGTTTCAAAATGTATAAGGGCTAATTTGCCTTTTTTTTCAATGGGTGCCAAAGTGCAATCCGCCTCTAAGCATACCGGCTTCCCTGGTACTTTTAGCGCAATCATATCTGTCTATCTATCTATCTATCTGTCTGTCTGTGGTATAATGATAAATTTAGCATCTATTTTTCACCCATTTTGTCATTTTGGATCACTTTGGTCTTAAACTTTTAAGTTTTAGTCAAATTACTTTTTGTTAGATGAAAAAGCTCACAGAACTACAAAAAAAAAAAATTAACGGTATTAATGTAATAACTTGCGTGGTAATCTACATATACTTCATAAAAATTTAAATTTTTTTTTAAAAAACTTCATAAATGTTTTTAAAATAATTATTCACATCAACAATTAAGTATACATAAACTATCACTTGACCTGACACGTAAGTGGTATTAAAATTTAATAATTCGACAAACATTTTCATTAAAAAATAATTTGACTAAAAATTAAAGGTTGAGGGCCAAAGTAAATTAAAAAAATTTAGGATCAAAGTGCCAAAATGTATAAATATTTGGAGCTAAATTTATAATTATAATTATTGTTAGAATTAAGTGACCCGAATCATTATTTAAATAAAATACAGTGGTAAAATAAAATAAAAGAAGAATCCATATAGAATTACACTTCTTTTATTTTATTTTAGAATAAGGTTTTTTAAACCTTATTAAATTCTATCTATTTGATATTGATTAGAATAAGGTGTTTTAGTCTTACTAGAATATGACTTTACAAGCCTATAAATAGACATAGTCTATTCCTCTTGTAAGGATTAAAATTTTCGACATAGTGAGACATAGTCTATTCCTCTTGTAAGGATTAAAATTTTCGACATAGTGAATTTTATTCTTCTCTGCCCATGGTTTTTTTTCCAAAAGGGTTTCCACGTAAAAATTTGTGTGTTTCTTTATTTTTTATTTTATTTTATTTTATTTTTCACAAATTGGTATCAGAGCTTCCGGGTTGTTCATCTCAATTACAGTAATAGCATCTTTGAAGTCTGAAATTTCGCTGTTGGATCGCAACACCAGATTTGCATTGTGGCAGATTAAGATGCAAGCAGTTCTTGCGCAGATGGATCTAGAGGATGTCTTGCTAGGGATAGATAAGATGCCTTCCACATTAACAGATGAAGAGAAGAAGCGTAAGGATCGAAAGGCGTTAACACAATTACATCTGCATTTGTCCAATGAAATTTTGCAGGATGTGATGAAAGAGAAGACTGCCGCTACATTATGAAAGAGGCTAGAACAAATATGTATGTCGAAAACTCTAATAAGCAAGTTGCCTATGAAGCAGCATCTTTATGCTCATTGTTTGGAGGAAGGTGCGTCTATACACGAACACTTAACAGTGTTTAAAGAAATTCTCTCAAACTTGGAGGCCATGGAGGTTCAGTATGATAAGGAAGATCTAGGGTTGATTCTACTTTATTCGTTGCCCCCGTCTTATTCAACCATTAGAGACACGATTTTATATAACCGCGAGTCTCTCACAGTTGATGAGGTTTATGATTCTTTAACCTCGTATGATAAGATGAAGCATCTTGTGGTTAAACCCGACCTCAAGGAGAGGGTCTCATTATTCGTAGGAGATAAGATCGGAATGCTGATGATGATCGTGGTAGGACACAGGAACGGAATCCTCGTGGTAAATCTAAGGGTAGATCAAATCTTCAAACAGTGGTAAAACTTGTAACTTCTGCAAGAAGAAAGGGCATATTAAATCTAAGTTCTATAAGCTACAAAATAAGATTAAAAGGGAGGCTGCGAATCAAAAGGGAAAACAACTAGAAAATTTCGGTGAAGCTGATGTTGTAGAAGACTACAGCGATGGTGAACTTCTAGTCGCTTCTGTCAATGATTTTAAAGTAAGCGAGGAGTGGATACTTGATTCAGGCTGCACCTTCCACATGAGTCCCAATCGGGGTTGGTTTACAACTTACGAAACAGTGTCTGAAGGTGTTGTTTTGATGGGAAATAATACTTCGTGTAAAATCGCAGGTGTTGGAACAATTAAAGTTAATATGTTTGATGGAGTTAGCAGAATACTTAGTGACGTACGACATGTTCCAGAATTGAAAAGAAATTTAATTTCGTTGAGTACTCTTGATTCAAAAGGGTACAGATACACAGCTGAAAGTGGCATTTTAAAGATTTCCAAAGGGTCCCTTGTTGTGATGAAAGGGCAGAGAAAGATTGCCAAGTTATATGTTTTACAGGGTTCTACTATTACTGGTGATGCAGCTATCACTTCCTCTTCCTTGTCAGATGATGATATTACTAAACTTTGGCATATGCGCCTAGGGCATATGAGTGAGAATGGCATGACAGAATTAAGCAAAAGAGGACTTCTTGATGGGCAAGGAATTTGCAAACTGAATTTCTGTGAGCACTGTGTTTTTGGGAAGCAAAAGAGAGTTCGATTCATTAGCGGAATCCATAACATGAAGGGAACATTGGAGTATATTCATTCTGATCTGTGGGGGCCATCCAGAGTGCCTTCGAGAGGTGAAACTAATTATATGCTAACTTTTATTGATGATTTTTCTAGAAAAGTTTAGGCGTTCTTCCTGAAGCAGAAAAGCGATGTGTTTTCCGCATTTAAGTCTTGGAAAATTATGATTGAAAAACAGACAGGAAAACAGATAAAATACCTCCGCACAGACAATGGCTTAGAGTTTTGTTCTGATAAGTTTAATAGATTGTGCAAGTCAGAAGGGATCATGAGACACTTGATAGTTCGTCATACTCCACAACAAAACGGCATTGCAGAATGAAAGAACAGAACGATCATTGAGAAGGTTTGATGTATGTTGTCAAATGCTAACTTATCGAAGTCATTTTGGGCAGAAGCAGCCTCTACTGCATGTTTTTTTATTAACCGATCTCCATCCCTTGCCATTGAGAAAAAGACTCCACAAGAGTTATGGTCTGGTAATCCTGCTAATTATTCTGATTTAAATATTTTTGGGTGTCCTGCGTATGCTCATGTTGATAACGGAAAATTGGAACCGAGATCCATTAAATGCGTTTTTCTTGGTTATAAAGCTGGTGTAAAAGGGTATAAGTTATGGTGTCTTGAAAATAGAAAAGTTGTGATTAGCAGAGATGTTGTTTTTGATGAAACTGCTATGCTACCTAACTTATCTCTTAAAGACTCTTCCAATAAAGAAAATCAAAAATAGGTGGAGCATCAGATTAATACAGAGTCAACTCCTCAAGCCAGAACAAAAATTGAGAATAGAGTTGCTTCTTCACCACAATACTCTATCACCAAAAACAAAACTAAAAGAGAAATTAAACCTCCAAAGAAGTATGCCGAGGCTGATCTAGTTGCTTATGCTTTAAATGTGGCTGAAGATATAGATGCGAATCAAGAGCCATCTAATTATTCTGAGGCGGTTAGCTGTGAAGACTCAGAAAAGTGGATGTTTGCTATGCAAGAAGAGATTGAATCACTTTACAAAAACAGAACATGGGACCTTGCGAAACTTCTTAAAGGTAAAAAGGTTGTTCGTTGTAAATGGGTGTTTAAAAAGAAAGAAGGGACTCCAGAAGTTGAAGAACCCAGATATAAAGCAAAGCTTGTTGCAAAGGGTTACAGTCAAATTCCAGGAGTGGACTTCACAGATGTGTTCTCTCCAGTTGTTAAGCATAGTTCGATTCGAGCTTTGCTTAGTATTGTGGCCATGCATGATTTGGAGCTTGAACAGTTAGATGTAAAAACTGCATTTCTACATGGAGAACTTGAGGAGGATATTTACATTCAACAACCAGAGGGTTTTATAGTCTCAGAAAAAGAGGACTATGTTTGCTTGCTGAAAAAGTCCCTTTACGATTTTAAACAGTCACCGAGACAGTGGTACAAGAGGTTTGATTCCTTTATGACTTCTTTAAGAAAAATAGTGATGGTTCTTTTGTGTATCTACTTCTTTATGTTGATGACATGTTG